>NW_015173744.1:150146-182556 GCF_001447785.1 Gekko japonicus
TCAAACCCGGCAGCTGTGAGTGGAGGAGTGGGGAATCAAACCCGGTTCTCCCAGATTAGAGTCCGCGCACTTAGCCGCTACACCAAACTGGCTCTCAACCACTGCACCAAACTGGCTCTTAAAGACTACACCTATGTAAAATTCATAAAATCCCTCAAATCTGGGATAAATAGAGGATGCCAGGGCACAAACAGACCACAATAACACAATAAAAACAGAGCAGTCTTCAATAGAGAATGTAGTAATTTTTGTGGGGGTTTTTTACCGCAGGTTTATAGGCTAGAGGGAAAGCCAGTAAATTCAAGGAAAGATTTCCATTATTTTTAAGCGCGCTTTGGCACATGAAGAGTTGTGGCCAGCCAGGCCTGCCCTGGTGCCTTTGTTTCCCCCAAATACAGCGTCTACAGCTGAGCGGACGGGTTGGAACGGATAAAAGGAAGTACTTCTTCACCCAAAGAGTGATTAACATGTGGAATTCACTGCCACAGGAAGTGGTGGCGGCTACAAGCATGGGCGGCTTCAAAAGGGAATTAGATAGGCATATGGAGCAGAGGTCCATCAGTGGCTATTAGCCACAAGGTATAGATAGGGGCACTGGGGCAAGTGATGCTCTGTGATCTTGGTGCTTGGGGGGGGGTCAACAGTGGTAGGGCTTCTAATGTCCTGGCCCCACTGCCGGACCTCCTGATGGCACCTGGTATTTCTGGCCACCGTGTGACACAGAGTGTTGGACTGGATGGGCCATTGGCCTGATCCAACATTGGCGTCTCTTATGTTCTTATGTTCTTATGAGGTGAACATGATAGCTGACTAATGTTGACCAGGCGGAGGAGACAAGCAAGCTGTGGCGGCTGGCTGGTGTTGGCACAACAGTCCTTGTAAAAAGACTCTCAGCAACACAGGATAGCCATCTTGCTTCTAAAACAATTAGCCCTCTTTAGGCAGCTCAACGCCTACCTCAGTCTAGCACCGAGAAGGAGATATTTTTGCGGCAGCTGGGACCCTGGGCCGCCTAAGCGCTGCTGGAAGTTGTGTCCAGAACGACTAAGTAGGGATGGGCATGAACCGAACCACAAAGCAAAATTCATCATGAATTTTGCCTCGTTTGTGGTTCGCGGACAGAAGTTCGTAACGGGTCTGCCATCATGAACTTCCACGAACATTTCAAGCAGTTTGTGGTGGTTCACAGACAGAGCAGAAAGCAGGGATTTAAAGGGACTCCAAGTCCCTTTAAACCCTTGCTTTCTGTCCCCCACAAAAGCAGCAAAAAAGGCTGAGCAGTGGGGGGCGTCTCCCTGCCGCTCAGTTGGGGTGGAGGTTTGGTTTCTCATGCAGTCCCTTTAAAGGAAAGCAAAACAGCTGAGTGGTGGGGAGCAGGCTGATCCCCAGCTCTCAGTGGTTTGGGGGGCTTTCTGCAAAACCCATTGAAAGGGACTGTGGTATATAAATCTAATAAATAAATAAATAAACGCCTTTCAGCCAGGCTTCCTCCTTTCCCTGGGGCTTGCCCATTTTCCAGCCGACAGCCGTGTGTATTTTCACGAGTTAATAGAAGATCATTCAAATGCCACACCGTCCACGGATGAGGTGAGCTCCGCTGCCTGCCTGAGATTCACGTAAGGCTCCGGGATGCTTCGCTAGGCCCGCAGAAATGAAAGAAGTAATTCCTTCACCTTGATCGCTTTCTCCCCGAAGCCAAAAAAATAAAATGAAATCTTGGATTGCTGCCTGAGCTTTGCGAAACGCTGTGAAGGCTAGCAATGGCTTAGGAGTGCAATGCTCAGAAAGAACTGAACCTGTCCTTTCCCCAAGTCGGATTTCTTCCTGGTATCGGCTGGTTTTTCTAAAGCAAAATGCAGCCAGTTTAGCTGGCTGCGAAAGGCTGGGAGCAATGCTCCCTCTAAGCTGTGGAGTCTTGTGAGCAAAAATTCTACTTTCTGAGCTGCTGGCATTAAAGTTGTGAGCGAGCGATTGGGCTACTGCATCAGTTAGTTTCCTCTGGAACCCTCCTTCCTGAGCGAAGGCAAAAATGTGTGAGCCGGAGGCTAAAACACTGTGAGCGAGCTCACACCAACTCAGCTTATAGGGAACACTGGCTGGGAGAGGGCATTTCAGTTAGATAATTAAGAAACAACGCTTTTCAGTCTACGTTCATAACTTTGGAGTCATCGACGGCCACTCTTTTATCTCCTGACTAGTCTACAAATCCCTTAGGCCTAACCGCGAGGGCTGCCTGAGAGGAGCACCAAAGTCGCTACTGTGGTGACTCGTGGCTATGAAAAATGGGCGCAAGACTCCCCTTTCCTTTTGAGGACTGAAAAATAGCCCGACTAAAGATAAGCCAATCTGACAAGTACTGAGACTGACGCATCGTAGTGTGATTTTCAGCTCATACTTTACTTCGTGATTTCAGGAAATAGGAGATACAGTGGCTAGGCTGCAGGCTGCTTATATGTCTGTTTACAACCACACCCATTGCACCCACCCACACCCGTGATCAATGTTCCCTCTAAGCTGTGGAGTCCTGTGAGCAAAAATTCAACTTTGTGAGCTACCGGCATCAAAGTTGTGAGCAAGTGATTTGGCTGCTGCATAGATTAGCTTGCTGTGGAGCCCTCCTTCCTGAGCTAAGACAAAAATGTGTGAGCCAGAGGCTAAAAAACTGTGAGCTGGCTCACACTAACTCAGCTTAGAGGGAACCCTGCCCGTGATATACAATAGTTACAATCTTATAGGTTCTCTGTAGAATCCCTACTCGCCTGTTGGCGGGTTTTAAGATCCGAGGACTCTGTTGTCCTTGGTAGTGAAGCTTTGCTAGTTTGTCTGGCCACGTGGCGCCCCGACCACCTGTGCGGTTCCACTAGTACACAACACAATCAGAAGTTGGTTTTCGATCGTTTTTAATGAAAAAGGTAGTAAAGCCAACCTCTGAGGCCCAACTGCGGTTTAACCGAGTGTTCTCCATCCATTTTGAATCTCTTCGTCAGGGAAAACAGTTCAACAGCTGAATAGATCCACCGCCGCAGCTCCTTCGAGCATTCCAGAGGTGCTGGAGCTTTCACTGGACATGTTTGGGGGGGTTACCAGCCTCCAGGTGGGGCCTGAGACCTCTACGGTTGCCTGCGCTGGGTTGGGAAATACCTGGAGATTTGGGTGGGCAGAGCTTGGGGAAGGTGCAGTTTGGGGACCTCAGCAGGGTATAATGCCATGGATTCCACCCTCTAAAACAGCCATTTTCTCTAGAGGGAATAAACATGGAAAAACATCATGTTAAAACAAAAAACACAATTCTGATATGCTACTCTGCCTTTATATATTCGTTTAAATCATATACTTATATATACAATCAAGACCCTAGTTTATCTTATTAATTATAGTACATTGATAACAAAAACCTGAAGAACAATATATATCTTGTGAAGAACCGGAGAAGCTTTCTACAAAGTTGATTGACTTGTGCATTGTAGCATTGTGAGCTTTGGTTCCAGGAAAAACAATTTGCCTGAAGAAGAATTTCTTGAAACACACAACTTTTGCCTGGGAGGCGTGTTGCTTTGAAGAAGAAGGAGGAGAGATTGGATTTATCCCCCGCCCTTCACTTGGAGTCTCAGAGTGGCTTACAGTCCCCTTTCCCTTCCCCTCCCCACAACAGACACCCTGTGAGGTGGGTGGGGCTGAGAGAACTCTTGACAGAAACTGCTCTTTTTCAAGGACAGCTGTGCCAGAGCTTGTGACTGACCCAAGGTCACATCAGCAGGTGCAAGTGGAGGAGTGGGGAATCAAACCCGGTTCTCCCAGATTAGAGTCCGCACACTT
This sequence comes from Gekko japonicus, assembly GCF_001447785.1. NCBI lineage: Eukaryota > Metazoa > Chordata > Lepidosauria > Squamata > Gekkonidae > Gekko > Gekko japonicus. The sequence continues at coordinate 153,963 of NW_015173744.1, forward strand.
AACCACTGCACCAAACTGGCTCTCAGTTGATGCTTGCTGTATCTCTTTTCGGAAAGCAAAACAGCCTACAATATTGGCACTGAGGACCGCTGCATCTCTCATCAGAAAGCAAGATAGTCTACAGCATTGAATCCTGTCTGCATATTCGTCTCTGTAGCTGTGGACTTTTCTACAAGATACATATTGTTCTTTAGGTTTTTGTTATCAATGTACTATGGCCCCGTTCACACGAAGAAGTTGCCACACTAAAGACATGAATATCAGGTGGATTTTCAGTGCACGATCACACTGCAACATCTGGGAAGCGTAGCGCACCCGTGGCCAACCCGTGGCGTCCCGCCGAAGAGGCACAGTAAAAAAGTACCATGGAAAGTGCACTAGTATCCGGAAAATGCGGGGCAGGGGTGGGCGTCTGATCGTGGGAGTGCTAGTATCCCGTGACATCCGGCGCCCATCCACATCCCGTCACAAACTGGATGTTTTTCTTAAGCGCATCCACGCAAATACGTAACTGAAATCAGTGCTGCTCTGCAGAACTGTGCATGCGCATAAACGTGAAATGCTTGCCATGCGGCTTCTTTGCCACGCTCCAGCATCCAGTGTGATTGCCAGCTAGCTGCATAAGCATGAAGCCTCGGGGGACTGTGTGATCGGGCTACCACGCTTTATTTTGCTCCAGGGTGAACAGCCACGCCTCCCCCCCGTGTTATCCAGCCCGTGTGACCAGGGCCTGTAATTAATAAGATACACTGGGGTCTTTATTGTATATTTCAGTATATGATTTAAACGAATGTATACGAAGGCATAGTAGCGTATCAGAACTGTGTGTTTTGTCTTGACACGGTGTTTCCCCATGTTTCCTCAACCTTGCCGTGCTTCCCGTGTGTTTGTTGCATTTCCTCTCGGGGACCTGATCTGGAGATCAATTGTAACAGCGGCAGATCCCCAAGTGCCACCCGGAGGTTGGTAATCCCAGTATTAGAACCGACCTCCATCCTACAAAGATCAGTTCCTGTGGAGAAAATGGCTGCTTTGGAAGGTGTCAGAACCTAAAAAGGTTAGTCAAGAATAGAAGAGGGCCAACTCTAAAAATCTAATTATAAAACATACAAAAATATACATGTATTTATTCAACATAAATTAAAATAAGAAACAGGGGCCCATTCCTACCTCATTGTTGTTGTTCAGTCGCACAGTCGAGTCCGACTCTTCGCGACCCCATGGACAATCTCCCGCCAGGCTCTCCTGTCTTCCGCCGTCCTCCGAAGTTGGCTCAATTTCATGTTCGTTGCATCGCTGACACTGTCTAACCATCTCATCCTTTGCCGTCCCCGTCTTCTTTGACCTTCAATCTTTCCCAGCATCAGGGTCTTCTCCAGTGAGTGCTCCCTTCTCATTTGGTGGCCAAAGTATTTGAGCTTCAGTTTCATTATCTGGCCTTCCAGGGAACAGTCAGGGTTGATTTCTTTGAGGATTGACTGATTTGATCTCCTTGCAGTCCAAGGAACTCTCAAGAGTCTTCTCCAGCACCATAGTTCAAAAGAATCTATTCTTCGGCGCTCGGCCTTCCTTATAGTCCAACTCTCACAGCCATACATGACTACTGGGAATACCATTGCTTTGACCATGCGGACTTTTGTTGGCAGGGTGATGTCTCTACTTTTTATCATGCTGTTTAGGTTCGCCATCGCTTTCCTCCCAAGGAGCAGGCGTCTTTTAATTTCATGACTGCTGTCACAGTCTGCGGTGATCTGGGATCCCAGGAACGTGAAGTCTGTCACTACTTCCACAGCTTCCCCTTCTATTTGCCAAGGAGTGATGGGGCCGGATGCCATGATCTTAGTTTTTTTGATGTTGAGCTTCAAGCCCACTTTTGCGCTCTCCTCTTTTACTCTGAGCAAGAGGCTCTTTAGATCCTTTTCACTTTCAGCCATTAGAGTGGTATCATCTGCATATCTGAGGTTGTTGATCTTTTCCCCAGCAATCTTAATTCCCGCTTGTGATTCATCCAGGCCAGCATTTCGCATGATGTACTCTGCATATATATTAAATAAGCAAGGCGACAATATACATCCTTGTCGTACTCCTTTTCCTATGCTGAACCAATCAGTTGTTCCATATCCGGTTCTAACTGTCGCTTCTTGGCCCTTATACAGGTTTCTCAAGAGACATGTGAGGTGGTCTGGTACTCCCATCTCTTTAAGGACCTGCCATAGTTTGTTGTGATCCACACAGTCAAAAGCTTTAGCATAGTCAATGAAGCAGAAGTAGATATTTTTCTGGTACTCTCTTGCTTTCTCCATAATCCAGCGAATGTTGGCAATTTGATCTCTAGTTCCTCTACCTCTTCGAAACCCAGCTTGTACTTCTGGTAGTTCTCTATCCACGTACTGTTGAAGCCTAGCTTGTAGGATCTTGAGCATGACCTTGCTAGCGTGTGATATGAGTGCAATTGTGCGATAGTTTGAACATTCCTTGGCATTGCCCTTCTTTGGGATTGGAATGTATACTGACCTTTTCCAATCCTGTGGCCACTGTTGCGTTTTCCAAATTTGCTGGCAAATGGAGTGCAGAACTTTAACAGCATCATCTTCTAAGACTTTGAATAGCTCAGCTGGAATACCATCACCTCCACTAGCTTTGTTGTTAGCAATGCTTTCTAAGGCCCATTTAACTTCACATTCCAGGATGTCTGGCTCGAGGTCAGTGATTATACCGTCGTGGTTGTCAAGGACATCGAGGTCTTTCTTGTATAGTTCTTCTGTGTATTCTTGCCATCTTTTCCTAATCTCTTCTGCTTCTGTTAGGTCCCTACCGTTTTTGTCCTTTATCATGGCCAGCTTTGCATGGAACGCTCCCTTGATTTCTCCAACTTTCTTGAAGAGATCTCTAGTCCTTCCCATTCTATTGTTTTCTTCTATTACTTTGCACTGTTCATTCAGGAAGGCCTCCTTATCTCTCCTTGCTGTTCTCTGGAAATCTGCGTTCAGTTGGGTAAATCTTTCCTTTTCGCCTTTGCCTTTCGCTTTCCTTCTTTCCTCTGCTATTTGTAAAGCCTCATCAGAAAGCCACTTTGCAGCTGTGGACTTTTCTACAAGATACATATTGTTCTTTAGGTTTTTGTTATCAATGTACTATGGCCCCGTTCACACGGAGAAGTTGCCACACTAAAGACATGAATATCAGGTGGATTTTCAGTGCACGATCACACTGCAACATCTGGGAAGCGTAGCGCACCCGTGGCCAACCCGTGGCGTCCCGCCGAAGAGGCACAGTAAAAAAGTACCATGGAAAGTGCACTAGTATCCGGAAAATGCGGGGCAGGGGTGGGCATCTGATCGTGGGAGTGCTAGTATCCCGTGACATCCGGCGCCCATCCACATCCCGTCATAAACTGGATGTTTTCCTTAAGCGCATCCACACAAACACGTAACTGAAATCAGTGCTGCTCTGCAGAACTGCGCATGCGCATAAATGCGAAATGCTTGCCGTGCGGCTTCTTTGCCACACTCCAGCATCCAGTGTGATCGCCAGCTAGCTGCGTAAGATCGAAGCCTCGGGGGACTGTGTGATCGGGCTACCACGCTTTATTTTGCTCCAGGGTGAACAGCCACGCCTTCCCCCCGTGTTATCCAGCCCGTGTGACCAGGGCCTATAATTAATAAGATACACTAGGGTCTTTATTGTATATTTAAGTATATGATTTAAACGAATGTATACGAAGGCATAGTAGCGTATCAGAACTGTGTGTTTTGTTTTGACACGGTGTTTCCCCATGTTTCCTCAACCTTGCCATGCTTCCTGTGTGTTTGTTGCATTTCCTCTCGGGGACCTGATCTGGAGATCAATTGTAACAGCGGCAGATCCCCAAGTGCCACCAGGAGGTTGGTAATCCCAGTATTAGAACTGACCTCCATCCTTCAAAGATCAGTTCCTGCGGAGAAAATGGCTGCTTTGGAAGGTGAAATCTCACTGAGGCCCCTCCCCTCCCCAAACCCCGCCCTCTCCTGGCTCCCCAAGCCCTCTCCTGGCTCCACCCCCCCAAATCTCCAGGTATTTCCCAACCCAGAGCTGGTTACCCTCTTGGAGATCCCACCCTTCCTTCCTTCCTTCCCCAACAAAGATACCTGGAACTTGGGTTGCCAACTGTGGGTCGAGAAATTCCTGGAGATCTTTATTTTATTTGTGTATTGAGGCCATTAGCCAGTAGCCCCCTTTCTGCCTGCCTTCCAGAGCCCACGGATGATTACAATATAAATGAAATACACAAAATAGTGTGCAAAAAAATTGATCGAAAAATGACAGGAAAAAACCTGGTAGGTGACAAGACACTGAAAAAGCTCATTCCCCTGGGAGCAGCAATGTGCTTTTAAGCCCCCGCTGCCGTATACGGAGGCACATAAATGCTTGGGTTAAAACAAAATGTAGACATCTTTTCTGTGAACTTTTTCGTGTCCGTGGAGTGCTTGGGGGGCGGGGGAAAACACCACCCTGTAGGCAAGGTGGCGGCGAGGCCTGGGTTGGGAAATCCCTGGAGATTTGGACGTGGAGACGGGGAGGATAATGGGAGGGGCCTCAGCAAAGTGTAATGTGGGGTTACCTGGTACCCCTTGGCAACCAGTGAGGGGGGAGGACTTACTGACAGGAAAACTAGGCGTAGACCTAGAGTTGCCAACCTCCAAGTGGTGGCTGGAGATCTCCTGGGATGACAACTGGTCTCCAGCTGACAGAGGTCAGTTCTTCTTGAGAAAATGGCTGCTTTGGAAGGTGGACTCCATGTCGTTATACCCCACTGGAGTCCGCCCCCTCCCCAAATCGAGTAGCTAACCTCTAGGTGGTGGCTGGAGATCTCCCACTATTGCAACTGGTCTCCAGCTGACAGAGCTCAGTTCACCTGGAACATAAGAGACGCCAATGTTGGATCAGGCCAAAGGCCCATCCAGTCCAACACTCTGTCACACAGTGGCCAGAAATACCAGGTGCCACCAGGAGGTCCAGCAGTGGGGCCAGGACATTAGAAGCCCTCCCACAATTGCCCCCCCAAGCACTAAGAATACAGAGCATCCCTTGCCCCAGAGCCCCTATCTGTATCTTGTGGCTAATCATCATTCTGGTGGTGCAGGGACACTCTGGTATTTGGACAAAAACTCTATGGTAGAAGTCATTTTCACCATAGAGTTTTCCCCCAAGCATCAGAGCATCCCTGCCTTGCTGGAGGCATGATGACGTCGCATCCGTTGCATGCTGTGACATTGCCACGTTGCCAATGACGCAGGCCGAGGCCTATTTTTTTCTGCCTGTGTGTCCCACACTGGGCAATTGAGTGCTGGGGGCTTGCCAACCCTAGACAGAGTCCTCTCTCCAAAGCAGCCATTTTCTCCAGGGGAATCTATCTCTGTCTTCTGGGGATCAGTAGTAATTCTGGGAGATCTCCAAACCCCACATGGAGTTTGGCAACCCTACCTGTAGGTATTTAACGGGAGGTGCAAAATGCTAATTTTGAGCCAGTTTGGTGTCGTGGTTAAGTGCCCAGACTGTTGTGTGCCTGTTGTGGGGAGGGGAAGGGAAAGGAGTTTGTGAGCCACTCTGAAACACCTTTGGTTAGTGAAGGGCGGGGTATAAATCCAATCTCCTCTTCTTCTTCTAATCTGGGAGAGCCGGGTTTGATTCCCCACTCCTCCACTTGCACCTGGCTGGATGGCCTTGGGCAAGCCACAGTTTTGATAAGACCCGTCCTTTAACACGAGCAGTTTCGCTCTCTCAGCCCCACCCACCTCCCAGGGTGTCTGTGGTGGGGAGGGGAAGGGAAAGGAGTTTGTAAGCCACTCTGAGACTCCTTTGGGTAGTGAAGGGTGGGGCATAAATCCAATCTCTTCCTCTTCTTCTTCGAAAGCTCTCCTCCCACCCACCCCCCATTAAACCCCATCTTCTTGATCACGAGGTCCTGAAGTCAACGGGGTCTTGCCCACACATGGGGGCAGCCTCTGAGGTAGAATGCAGGCAGTTGTGCTGGGCGGATCACCCAGCCTGAAGTTCCCGACTATGGACAAAAGCATGGATGACAGTATGACAGAGCAAACCTGTGGCACCACTTGATTGGAAGTTACACCTACAAAGGAAAAGAGAATATATCTTTAACAGATCAGTTTAAGGCAAAAAGCTGCAGCTTTCTTAAATATCTGTGGAAACAGCTGTCAAGAGGAGATGGGATAAACATATGGAGCAGAGGTCCATCAGTGGCTCTTAGCAACAAGTTATAGATGGAACAGTCTGTTTGGGGCAGTGATGCTCTGTATTCTTGGTACTGCTGGAGTTCTGGCCCTACACCTACAAAGGAAAAAAGAATATATCTTTAACAGATCAGTTTAAGGCAAAAAGCTGCAGCTTTCTTAAATATCTGTGGAAACAGCTTCAAGAGGAGATGGGATGAACATACGGAGGAGAGGTCCATCAGTGGCTCTTAGCAACAAGGTATAGATGGAACAGTCTGTTTGGGGCAGTGGGTGGCAACAGCGGGAAAACTGCTGGAGGTCTGTATTCTTGGTGCTTGAGAAGGAAGAGTGGGAGGGCTTCTGGAGTACTGGTCCTGCTGGTGGACCTCCTGATGGCTCCTGGGTTTTGGCCACGGTGTGACACAGAGTGTTGGACTGGATGGGCCATCGGCCTGATCCAACATGGCTTCTCTTATGTCCTTATGTCTGAGGCAGTGATGGTCTGTATTCTTGGTGCTTGAGGGGCAAGAGTGGGAGGGCTTCTGGAGTACTGGTCCTGCTGGTGGACCTCCTGATGGCTCCTGAGTTTTGGCCACGGTGTGACACAGAGTGTTGGACTGGGCGGGCCAGTGGCCTGATCCAACGTGGCTATCTCTTATATTCTTATATCTGAGGCAGTGATGCTCTGGTCTATGAAACAAAGTCTTCTTTTAGGAGGTTTTCTTTCTTTTTTAAAAACCCACAAATGTATTCTTTACAAGATTTGGAGGGGAGGAACCCACATCTGTTGCCAATTACTTAGTGATATACAGCTCAGCAGTACAAAATAGCAATAATGTTGTCTATAAAATTTAGGGTAATTATGATTTAAAGACCACTGCTCTGGAATTGTGCCAAATAGATGCCTCTTTTTCATCTTGAAAAATGATAAACCAGGAAAATTGCACTTGACTAGAGAAAATTCATCAAGACCAAAAAAAACCCACCACCACCTCTTTCAGTCTCTCTGTAGAGTACATCATTGACTGCCACTGAAATCTGCCACCCACCTTTCCATCATCAGACAAATAACTTGTCCGTTGAAAAGACTTCTTCCCCGAAGGTGGCTACAGATGGCCTTGAAAGAACAGCTGTATAATTTAGGTAGCTTTCCTCACCTTTCTCAAGATAACTCTCATATCTGGTTGCCAACAAACAGCAGGGATTGGCAAGAAGACGCCCGGCAGGAGGGAGGGCTGCTGTCTTTGTACCTGCCAGATGGGAAGTCCCTTGAAGGACGCCAGTCCAAATGGGAGGTCTTGGCAGAAGCTTACTTATGCTGTAGAAGGATATGGTTGAAGCACTGTACCACCATCAATAGAAACATAGAAATATAGAGCTGGAAGGGACCTCAAGCCCAACCCCCCTGCACATACAGGAAATAAGAAGAGCCCTGCTGGATAAGACCAATAGTCCATCTAGTCCAGCCTCCTGTCTCACACTGTGGCCAACCACAGTTCCTCTGGAGGGCCAAGAACAAGGCATAGAGGCCGAGGCCTTCCCCTGAGAAGAACCTCAGAAGAGCCCTGCTGGGTCAGACCAGTGAGGGTCCATCTAGTCCAGCCTCCAGTCTCTCACACAGGGGCCAGCCAGTTCCTCTGGGGGGCCAAGAACAAGGCATAGAGGCTGAGGCCTTCCCCTGAGAAGAACACCACTCTAGTAGGGTTGCCAGATCTGGAGGGAGGAGGAACGTCAGCGGGGTGTGATTCCACAGAGTCCACCCTCTGATACTGCTGTATCCTCCAGGGGAAACAGATCCCTGTTACCTTGAGCTCAGTTAAAATCCCAGTTCTCCAGTCCTCACCTGGAAGCTGGCAACTATCGCTTGAGGTTGCAAAAGAGGGCTGGGACTAGGACAGGTGAGGCTAGAATGAAGTCTAGAAACTGCAGGAGATCGGTTTTTGGAGGGCTTTTTTCTTCTTCTTGTTTTGCAGCCAGCCTTATAAATGTCAAGGATGTGAAGGCCCCCGTCTCTCTGGAAATTGATGGCTCAGGAATGTTCCGTCTGACATTTTTGATCGAAAGCTCATCTCTTATTATTCAGAAGAAGCTAATTCCTAAAGTATTCAATCTTTTCGGGCATCGCCATGAAGAATGGCCCACAACTTCGGTTTGTCGGGTCACAGGAAACTGATTCCTGAAGGATTCCGTCTTTTCAGGCCTCGGAGTGAAGTCTAGAACTTCTCCATTTGCAATTTTTTTCGCTTCTTATCTAACCTGCGCGCAAGTTTCTTTTTGTTGACTATCCAGATCTCATACACATAACAGTGCCACCTGAATTAACCCCAGATCACAGTTGTTACTGCTACACAAACATGGGAGTCATTCTGGGTGCTGTCGTACTGGCTCAAAGTTTGGGGCCAACCAAAACATTAAGAACATGAGAGAAGCCAGGCCAGTGGCCCATCCAGTCCAACACTCTCTGTTACACAGTGGCCAAAACCCAGGTTCCATCAGGAGCAATGCTCCCTCTAAGCTGTGGAGTCTTGTGAGCAAAAATTCTACTTTGTGAGCTACTGGCATTAAAGTTGTGAATGAGCGATTCGGCTACTGCCTACATTAGTTTGCTCTGGAGCCAGCCTTCCTGAGCTAAGACAAAAATGTGTGAGCCAGAGCCTAAAAAACTAGAGAGACCACTGGTCAGGAGGTCCACCAGCAGGGCCAGGACTCCAGAAGCCCTGATGGCACCTGGGTTTTGGCCACTGTGCGATGCAGAGTGTTGGATGCAGCATTTTTATTTTTAATTTTAATTTTTTTAGATTTGTATCCCCACGTAGCAGGCTCAGGGTGAGTTCCATCATAAATAATATACAAACAAAAACAATTAAAATACATCAATTAAAATACACTGCTTCTCTTATGTTCTTATGTCTGGGGCAGTGTCTCGGTGCTTGGGGGCCACAATGGGAGGGCTTCTGGAGTTCTGGCCCCACTGGTGGACCTCCTGGTGGCCCCTGGGTTTTGGCCACTGTGTGACACAGAGTGTTGGACTGGATGGGCCATTGGCCTGATCCAACATTGGCTTCTCTTATGTTCTTATGTCTGGGGCAAGGGATGCTCTGTCTTCCTGGTGCTTGGGGGGCAACAGTGGGAAGGCTTTTGGAGTTCTGGGCCCTCTGTTGGACCTCCTGATGGCTCCTGGGCTTTGGCCACTGTGTGACACAGAGTGTTGGACTGGATGGGCCATTGGCTTGATCCAACATGACTTCTCTTACATTCTTATGTCTGGGGCAGTGATGTTTTTTTGGGGGGAACAGTGGGAGGGGTTCCTGAAGTTCTGGCCCTACTGGTGGACCTCCTGGTGGCCCCTGGGATTTGGCCACTGTGTGACACAAAGTGTTGGACTGGTTGGGCCATTGGCCTGATCCAACGTGGCCTCTCTTATGTTCTTATGATGTTGCTGCATTTATGTGGAAGTAAGTCGAACGTTAGAACTGGGATCATGACACCTTAATATAGTTTGGACAGCGTTGCCCTTGCTGCCACGCCGAGAGGAGCCAGCCATGGGATGCAGGCCAGTGGGGAAGGGGAAGCCAGCTGCCACCTTCTGCCTTGGGGCCAGGTCCTCAGCTGGTGTACAGTTTTAGGGCTTCGCTCAAATCAAAATGCCGTGTCAATTTTAAACCGGCGGAGGCTCCCTGACCTTTAAAACTCCACATTGTGAAGTCTGCAGCATCAAAAATACCTCCAAGTCGATAACAGCCTGGATATTGCTTATGGGCTGTCATAAAATTTCTAAAGCTTTCACGAGAGGAGTGTTTAATTCCAATCACTATTACATTTAATACTTTAATAGAGTCTTTTAGAGTTCAGGGTGGTTTTTTTTCCTTTTTAAGTAGCTTGCTACAGTTTAAGCGCCGAAGAAAAATGGCCCGATATGAAGGAAAACTAGTGCCAGAAATGGGAAGAAACTATCAATTGGCTGATGGATAATTTTACGAAGGTGAAAGGGGTTTTTTGTTGAAAATCTTGGGATATTTCTCTGCAGTGCGAGGGAGCTGTGGAGGGTGTTCCTCAGACAAGTTTGTCTGTCGCTTTTGTGAAACAGACGAAGGAAAGGAGCCGTGGCTCAGTGGCACAACATCTGCTTGGAATGCAGAAGGTCCCAGTTTCAATCACCAGCATCTCCAGTTAAAGGATTTGGCAGTAGACCTCTGCCTGGGACGCCGGAGAGTCACCATCAGTCAGAGGAGACAATACTGACCTTGATAGACCAAGGGTCTGATTCAGTATAAGGCAGTTTCATTTAGGGAGGATCTGTGGCACAGTAGAAGAGTATCTGCTTGGCATGCAGAAGGTCCCAGGTTCAATCCCTGGCATCTCCAGTTAAAAAGGACCGGGCAGGAGGCAACATGAAAGACCTCAGCCTGAGACCCTGGAGAGCCGCTGCCAGGCTAAGTAAACAGTACTGACCTTGAAAGGTCTGATTCAGTATACATGTTTTCATATGTATTCAGGACATGAGATGTATCGTAAAATATTTAGGACAAGGCTGTGGCTCAGTGGTAGAGCATCTGCTTGGCATATAGAAGGCCCCAGGTTCTGTCTCCAGCATCACCAGTTAAAAGGACATAAGAACATAAGAGAAGCCACTGTTGGATCAGGCCAATGGCCCATCCAGTCCAACACTCTGTGTCACACAGTGGCCAGAAATACCAGGTGCCATCAGGAGGTCCAGCAGTGGGGCCAGGACACTAGAAGCCCTCCCACTGTTGACCCCCCCCCAAGCACCAAGAAGACAGAACATCTCTTGCCCCAGACATAAGAGAACATAAGAGAAGCCAATGTTGGATCAGGCCAATGGCCCATCCAGCCCAACACTCTGTGTCACACAGTGGCCAGAAATACCAGGTGCCATCAGGAGGTCCACCAGTGGGGCCAGGACATTAGAAGCCCTCCCACTGTTGACCCCCCCCCCAAGCACCAAGAAGACAGAGCATCACTTGCCCCAGAGTCCCTATCTATACCTTGTGGCTAATAGCCACTGATGGACCTCTGCTCCATATAAGAACATAAGAGAAGCCACTGTTGGATCAGGCCAAAGGCCCATCCAGTCCAACACTCTGTGTCACACAGTGGCCAAAAATACCGGGTGCCGTCAGGAGGTCCAGCAGTGGGGCCAGGACATTAGAAGCCCTCCCACTGTTGACCCCACCCCGAGCACCAAGAAGACAGAGCATCACTTGCCCCAGAGTCCCTATCTATACCTTGTGGCTAATAGCCACTGATGGAGTAGGCAGGACGTGATGTGAAAGACCTCGGCCACTGCTATTCTGCGTATTCAACACTGAAGCAGCGCCACATGAGTTTTCGTTGACACACTGCCCTTCCCTCCCTGAGTATGTCAAGCGACTGATATTGGCTGGAACAAGTTTTGCTCCTGAGACAAGCAAGTCGTGTGCCAGAGATTGGGAGGGGAAATTCACCGGGTTGATCTTGTTCTCCTTCTCTCTGTCCCTCCACGTGTGCAAGGACCCTAGCCTTGATGTACAGGGGGGCACGACAGGCCAATAGGGTATAAGAACTGTAAGCCAAAATGGTGCATGTTTCCCTGCACGAGGAACGTTCCAAAACCGTATCCAGTCCACTGATCCCAAATGTGACATCCACAGGCGCCATGGTTGCTGCTTTCCTGGTGCCCTTTTGCTTCGTGCCCAAAGCATGTCCATCCACTGAGGGGAGAAAGACTGAGCCGCCAGTTCTATCCCTGGCAGGGACACGTGGCCCATCTGCCCACCAAACAGAAAGGCCTGAAGTGATGTCTCTGGGCACCACCGTGTCTACTCTCTGCCCACCGTCACACCGTTTTGCGAGCTCTAAGCAGGCTTTCGTGTTCTCTGTAAGCACGGATCCTGCCCCTGCCCGTGCGAGGCGAGAGCAAGGACAGCTCTGGCATGCAAGAGGGGGAGATGGAGCGTAGAGGGAGGCCTTCACGGGTGTAAGCCAGGTTTTTATTTGAGAGTCCCTGGTGCCTGCTGTGTGACAAGAAGAAGGAGGAGAAGAAGAAGAAGAGGAGGAGAAGGAGGAGGAGGAGGAGGAGGAGGAGGAGGAGGGGGTGGAGAGAAGAAGAGATTGGATTTCTACCCCGCCCTTCACTACCCAAAGGTGTCTCAGAGTGGCTTACAAACGCCATTCCCTTCCCCTCCCCACAACAGACACCCTGAGAGAGCTCTGACAGAAAAGTGCTCTTTTTCAAGAACAGCTGTGCCAGAACTATGGCTTTGCCCAAGGTCATCCAGCAGGTGCAAGTGGAGGAGTGGGGAATCAAACCCGGTTCTCCCAGTTTAGAGTCCGCGCACTTAACCACGACGCCAAACTGGCTCATGAGTGAGAATTTGAGTGGGCTACAGACCCTGATGCTTGCTGCGAAATGCCTGTAATGCTGGAGAAAGAATCCCTCGGATAAAAGTTACATTTACTGAGAATTGCATCCTAACTGGGTGGTGCGGGTGAAGTTACGCCCAGAAATATGTTTTCTATTGAAGCCGATCCAAATGACAGATTGATTTCCTACTATGGCCAGATTTAATTTTGATATTAAAGAATTCAACCGGGCTTCATACAAATGATGGAAGATCAACTCTTTTTTTCTGTGCGCACCTCTAATAAGTCCCTGTTGTACACTGTTGTTTTCACGTTGAATATGACCACTGTGTGCCAGTTTGGCGTAGTGGTTAAGTGCACGGACTCTAATCTGGGAGAACTGGGTTTGATTCCCCCCTCCTCCACTCACAGCTGATGGATGACCTTGGGCAAGCCGTAGTTCTGGCACAGCTGTTCTCTCAAGGGCAGTCCTCAAAAGAGCTCTCTCAGCCCCACCCATCTCACAGAGTGTCTGTTGTAGGGAGGGGAAGGGAAAGGAGTTGGTCAGCCGTTCTGAGACTCCTTTGGGTAGTGAAGGGCGGGGTATACATTCAGTCTCCTCCTCCTCCTTCCCTCCTCCTTCCTCTTCTCCTCCTCTTCAACACCACCCTCTGTCCCCAACCATGGAGAAATGAGGCAAAGCACTTCAGGCCATCCTACAAATCCCTACGTCGGCAAGGCAGTGGTCAACAGATCATGGTTGGTTTGACTATCCAGTGACCTTCTCAGCTCCTAGATGTAGTATTTGAACAAGACGACTGAGTATGCCTGAACACTAGTAAAGGTAAAGGTTCCCTTGCTCGAAAGCCAGTCGAGTCCGACTCTAGGGGTGCGGTGCTCATCTCCGTTTCCAAGCCGAAGAGCCAGCGCTGTCCGAAGACGTTTCCGTGGTCATGTGGCCGGCATGACTAAACACCAAGGCACACGGAACGCTGTTACCTTCCCACCAAAGTGGTACCTATTTATCTACTTGCAATTTCTTGCTTTCAAACTGCTAGGTTGGCAGGAGCTGGAACTAGAGACGAGAGCTCACTCCGTCATGCGGCACACTCGGGTCTCAAACTGCTGAACTACCGGCCTTCCACAGCCTGCAGTTCAGCGTCTTAACCACTTGAGCCACCACAGCTCAACACTAGGGGGCACTAAATGGCCATCATTGGGATGCCTCTCTCAAAGTCTAACCTGGGAGGCTCCCTCTAACTCCTCCTTTCCTTCCTGTGCTCTTTGTGTTCTCTCTCTTTCCTTGTGGACATGCAAGGAGCAGGATGTTCCTACAGGTCTCTCCTGTAGGAGCCATGTCATCTCCCTTGCATAGGTGGTAGTGGCCCATTTGTGACAGGGAACGGTATTCTTTAGATCGCCTGCTCTTTCCCCTTCCGAGTGCAACCTGGATGTGAATGGAATCTACCTCAATTAGTGTAAGTTTAATTTTTCTGCAATATACATATTAGGAGTTTACTTTCCGCACACAGTACCATGCCTCTGTGACTGTGTAACATTGCTATATTACCTAATATTGCATTATAATACTATATGCTACCTAGGGCCACGGTGGCTCAGAGGTTAAGATGCTGGGCTACAAACTGGAAGGTCAATAGTTTGGCAGTTCGAGACCCGAGTGCTGCGTGACAGAGTGAGTTTCTGTCTCTGGCCCCAGCTCCTGCCAATTTAGCAGTTCGAAAGCAAGAAATTGCACATAGATAAATAGGTACCACTTCAGTGGGAAGGTAACAGTGTTCCGTGCACCTCGGCGTTGAGTCATGCCGGCCACATGACCACAGAAACATCATCGGACAGCGCTGGCTCTTTGGCTTGGAAACGGAGATGAGCACTGCACCCCTAGAGTTGGATTCGACTGGCTTTCGAGCAAAGGAAACCTATACCTTTATTATGCTACCTAATACTATATTGAAGGGAAAGATTGAAGGTCAAAGAAGACGGGGACGGCAAAGGATGAGATGGTTAGACAGTGTCATAGATGCAACGAACATGAAATTGAGCCAACTTCAGAGGACGGCGGAAGACTGGAAGGCCTGGCATGATCTGGTCCATGGGGTCGCAAAGAGTCGGACTCGACTGTGCGACTGAACAACAACAACAATACTATATTATAATACTATAATATAGCAACGTTGCTATCTTAGCTATTTTTTTGCCCTAATATGTAGAACATCTAGGGGTTTTAAAAATACACAATATAAATTTGTTTTATTCTTTGATACACAGTATGGAATTTCATACGATCCTACTATAGATCACCAGCTTCACCCGGGCAGTCATTCATAATTGCTCATTTTCAGATGTCCTGTGCTTCTGCTTCGCTTTGTGCTCTGTTTTTGAAGCAAGTGTCGTCCCCCCCCCGCTAGGTGGAAAGCATACTTAACAGGTGTGGTGCTTTGGAGCGGTACAGAGTTGTGAGAGACGGGTTTGGTTCTGCTTCTCCCAGAGATCGGCCAATGAGAGCTGACGGAATGTTAGTGCGAATAATGAACCAGAAATTGCTGCAAAAAGTTCAAACTATTTCAGAATCATGAAAATAATGAATGGACATTTTGCTGATGTAGTAATCCCAAAATTTCTTCTTTATTTCATAGGTAGAAGACGAACAGCTCGAGTTTTCGAAGTTCGTTTCGGGGTCTTTATCAAAAATACCACTGTGTTGGAGTAATTATTCACAACATCCAATGACAGGAATAACAGGAATTTCAAGTTCCAAATGGCTATAGATAGCTCCTATACTAAACACTAGTTCCTTTGCAACGAACAACAGTTAGTGCGAGACAGCTGAGGGCGGCGCTGGCAGCTAGCAAGTTAGGAGGGAAAAGAGTATGTCTAATTGAGTGAATCTGTGGAGAAGAGCTGCTTACAGCTGACTGAAAAGAGTCAGTTTGGAACAAAGGGTCCTGGAAGAGGGGAACAGTTCACAAGTTAAACTGGAAAATGAAATGTTGTACTATCTACCTGACCTGACCTGACCTGGATAGCCCAGGCTAGCTTGATCGCATCAGATCTTGGAAGATAAGCAGGGTTGGTTCTAGTTAGTATTTGGATGGGAGGCCTCCAAGGAATACCCGGGCCGTGACACAGAGGCAGGCAATGGCAAACCACCTCTGAACATCTCTTGCCTTGAAAACCCTACGGGGTTGTCATCAACATTCCCTCTAAGCTGTGGAGTCTTGTGAGCAAAAATTCTACTTTGTGAGCTGCTGGCATTGAAGCTGTGAGTGAGCGATTTGGCTACTGCATAAAGTTGTTTGCTCTGGAGCCATCCCTTCCTGAGCAAAGACAAAAATGTGGGAGCGGGAAGCTAAAAAACTGTGAGCTAGCTCACACCAACTCAGCTTAGAGGGAACACTGGTTGTCATAAGTCAGCTGTGACCTGACGGATCTTTCCATCACCACCAACATCTACCTTACTTTCTTCAGCGTTATGTTCAAACCATAAATAAAAGTTAACTTCTTGTTTCATTTATTTATGACTTCGATTTATACCCCGCCCTTCCTGCCGAGGCGGGCTCAGGGTGGCTTACATAAAATGCATATATAAATACAATTAAAAACATCCATAAACAATCAGTATCCATTTCCGAAAGTGCCAGAAACAATTAAAGTGCAGAGCAGAGATTCCTAAATCCAACCGTACCACGACTTAGGTGATAGTCCTGGTGGTATTCTCAAATCGGCTCAATTTGATCGAGTAATTTATGCGGTGAGATAGACTGAAGGTGGTAAAACCAGGGCACAGGGTCACTCCTCGGTGTTTAAGGCGGCTCCTGATCGAAACCCTGGTGGAAGAGCTCCGTCTTACAGGCCCTGCGCAACTGTAAAAGGTCCCGCAGGGCCCTGATCTCCTCCGGGAGCTCATTCCACCAGTATGGGGCTGCCACTGAGAGTCAATTGGCTGTCTGCCTCAGGGAAAGAAGCACACACACGTCCATGAAGATTTTCATCTATATATGATTTAGGCTATAAATGGTGGCAGCGTATGAATGGAACAGTGTATGAGCCCCCAACCCCAATAACTCGGTGAAGTGTTTGAGTGAGGTCCTGTTATTAAAGGGGGCTGGGCTGGGCTACCCTGTGTGCTGATGTCTCTGTGAGTGGGAGAGGGGACCTGCGGTGTGAAATGTTCACGTCTCTCTCTATATTCTAAAAGAAGCTAGAAGGGTCCGACATACCTGAGGGACCGCCTTTCCCCATATAGACCCCAAAGAGCACTTCGGTCGGGGTCACAATACCGCCTAGTGACCCCGGGCCCGAAAGAGGCCAGGCTGGCTGCCACAAGGGCCTGGTCTTTTTCGGTGGCGGCTCCTATCTGGTGGAATGAGCTCCCGGAGGAGATCAGGGCCCTGCGGGACCTGTTATAGTTCCGCAGGGCCTGTAAGACGGAGCTCTTCCGCCAGGCTTTTGAATAGGAGCCGCCACCACCGCCACCACCAACGGGTGACTGTAAAGCAATACCACTGGGTTAGGCTGATTGTCCATTTGAACATCGGGGCCATAGCATCCCCCTCTTTGACTCAATGTGATGTACAATAGGGAGCTAGTATGTGAGTCATGATAGATCCTTGGGAGTGCCCACTGTAGTTAATTGTTTTAAATTGTTTTAACCGTATTTTATTGCACTGCGTGCCCTAATTGTGTAATTGTGATGTTGTCTTACATCTATGTCTGTAAGCCGCCCTGAGCCCGCGTGCAGGGAGGGCAGGATACAAATGTAAATAAATAAATAAATAAAAGGTAGTGAGTATGATGGCCTGACCACTGTGTAACACAGAATCTGTATGAGACAGAGGTTTTAGAGGGTGTCACAACAATGCTGTCTTGTACCCCAGAAATCTGTTCTCTTCTTCTGCCCTGCATCTACTGACGGGCTATAAAGGAAGCACAATGTGCTATCTGGTGTGTCTTATTCATGCCGTTGACCAAGTTCACCTCCGCTAACTAAAAATAGGAGACTAGGATTTTGAACTGCAGGTAGAAGAAATTGGCAGGTAAGAGCAGATTCAGGGGAGACATTAGGTTGAAAAGGAACTTGAGTTGTCGCTATTTCTGACAACAGCATGAGTCTGTAGCCAGCAATGAACTGGATGTTCTCTCAAAGACTGAATGCCACCAAATCTGTAAATGAACATAAAGAGAGCACTGCTGGAGCAGCCCAATAGTCCATCTAGTCCAGCACCCTGTGTCACACAGTGGCCAACCAATTCCTCTGGAGGGCCAAGAACAGGGCAGAGAGCCCGAGCCCTTCCCCTGAGAAGAACATAAGAAGAGCCCTGCTGGGTCAGACCAGTGAGGGTCCATCCAGTCCAGCCTTCTGTTCCTCACAATGGCCAACCAGTTGCTCTGGAGGTCCAACAAAGGGCATAGAGGCCAAGACCTTCCCCTGATAAGAACATAAGCAGAACCCTGCTGGATCAGCCCAATAGTCCATCTAGTCCAACATCCTGTCTTACACAGTGGCCAACCACTTCTTCTCGAGGGCCAACAAGAGGGCACATAGGCCAAGTCCTTCCCCTGAGAAGAATGTAAGAAGAGCCCTGCTGGATCAGCCCAATGGTCCTTCTAGTCCAGCATCCTGTCTCACACAGTGGCCAACCAGTTCCTCTGGAGGGCCAAGAGCAGGGCATAGAGGCCAAGGCCTGTCCCTGATGTTGCCTTCTGGCTCTGGGATTCAGAGGCTTAGTGCCTTGAAAAACCCTTATTGGCATTATCTTAAAGATACTGTGAAGATGGGCGCTGGTCATGGAGTCCCTATCGGTCAAAGGGTGATTGTTAGGAATTATCAGGAGAAGTGTCCACTTGTAAGAGCAAAGCAAATTCCCAGCACCAGATTGACGTTTCCTAGGTTGCAGTGCACAGATTAATTTGTAGTGGCTGTATAGCTCCCCCTCCGCATGACCTGGGTGGCCCAGGCTAGTCTGGTCTCATCAGATTTTGGAAGCTAAGCAGGATTGGTCCTGGTAAGTACTTGGATGGGTAGACCACCACAGAACACTGGGGGGTCACACTAAGAGGCAGGTAATGGCAAACCACCTCTGAACTTCTCTTGCCTTGAAAACCCCATGAGTGGTCACCATAACTTGGGGGGGTACAGTGGGAGGGTTTCTAGTGTCCTGGCCCCACTGCTGGACCTCCTGATGGCAGCTGGTATTTCTGGCCACTGTGTGACAACAGAGTGTTGGACTGGATGGGCCACTGGCCTGATCCAACATTGGTTTCTCTTATGTTCTTATGTTAGGTATAGATAGGAACTCTCAGTCTGGGGCAAGGGATGCTCTGTATTCTTGGTGCTTGGGGAGGGGGTCAACAGTGGGAGGGCTCCTAGTGTCCTGGCCCCATTGCTGGACCTCCTGATGGCACCTGGTATTTCTGGCCACTGTGTGACAACAGAGTGTTGGACTGGATGGGCCATTGGCCTGATCCAACATTGGCTTCTCTTCTGTTCTTCTGTTCTTCTGTAACTTGACGGTACCTTCCACCATCATATAGTTACCCGGTTGGGCGCGGGTGGGGTGGTGGTGGTGGGGTGAGATAGATCTCTAGAAAATAAAATTATAGATCCGGAATTTTTTTTAAAAAAAAGTTTCTGAAATTAAAAGGGTGAAAATGGCTACAACTTGCTGGAAAACCTTTATTCTCCAAACTTTGTCCTCCTCTATTTCCAGAAAAAGTTTTAATAATCCGTTTTCCCCTGTGTGGCTGCAAAAGATGGCGTTATGAAAAGCTCTGGCGGTGTTATGTTCCAGCAATTGAGTTTCACATTTATTACTTTTGGAAAGTGATCCATTTCTGAGGAGGAATGCAAATTCTCTCCCCCCCCCCCCCCCCCCGTATTAGGTCAGGTGATGTACACTGGCCAATCCACACTGACTCCCAATCCACCACAGGAGTCCAGGAAGACAGGGCCCTGAGGATTGAGAACTCTGGCTTTGTGATTCAGAATTTCCCCCTCGCTGCTCTTCCAAATCCCCTCAAATGGCTAGAGTCCTCAGGCTGCACATGAATGCCTGCTTCCGCATGCTGGCATGGATCCTGGCAGCAGGCGGGCAGACTGGTCCAAGCCCTCGGGTGAAGCGGGGGCTTGCCAGGAGGAGGCGATGAAAGTCGCCGCCGTCCATTTCAAGAGCTGAGCTGCCCTTTGGTGCACGGTGGAATCCTCCTTTCTGACGGGGAGGGAGGATTCTGCTAGGCATTTTTCACCACAAAAAGTAGTTTTATTTTCAGGAAAAGGGATAGCTGGTCTTTCAACAGGACCCCCCTCCAACGCACAAACGGTGAAATCTCCCCCCCCCCATTCAGCATAGCTGTCAGTTTGTCATCTCTCAGGGCTGTCGCTCTCCCTGATGATGAAAAGTCCTTAGACTAACGCAGTGATTCAGCTCTAAGACTTTATTTGAGGTACAGAACAAGACAAGTTGCTCGGCTTGCAGGCCGGCTTATACGTGCACACAAACCCACATCCCAAACACACCCCACTCCATGTATTGGCTACTTACAGTGGCCGAGAGTTCCATAGGCTCTCGGCCCGGAGCCTAGCCCCCCTATTGGTGCGGCCTAGGATCCGCAGAGTCCATTGTCCTTGGAAGTGAAGCTCGACGGCTTCTGATGACCGCATGGAGCCCTGGGCTGGCACGCGGTCGGGCCTGAGTATATTACAGATGACAACACAGGAAGTAACTGGGTAGAATCCTGTCTCAGTTTTCCAGTCTGGTGTCGTGGTTAAGTGTGCAGACTCTAATCTGGGCAAACTGAGGTTCCCCACTCCTCCACATGCAGCTGCTAGTGTGACCTTGGGTCATTCACAAGTTCTGTCAGAGCTGTCCTTGAAAAAGAGCAGTTTGTGTCAGAGCTCTCTCCGCCCCACCGACCTCACAGGGTGCCTGTTGTGGGGAGGGGAAGGGAGAGGAGTTTGTGAGCTGCTCTGAGAGTCCTTTGGGTACTGAAGGGCAGGGTATGAATCCAATCCCTTCTTCTTCCTCCTTCTATTTTAATTATGTGATTAGTTTAAAAACAACAACACAGAAGCTGAAAAAGTCAGTGAGGAGCTGGGCAACCCCAGACGGGAGCAAGTCCGTGAAAGCCTTGCTTGCTGCCCCACGTGTAGGGCTGCCAAGTGGGGGCGGGTGGCGGGTAAACCCCCGCTTTGGAGGCCCGATTTCCACCGCCGCGGAATCGGGCCTCGGGGGGAACTCCGCCCCCCGAAGCGCAGCGTGGCTGCGTCACCAGAGGTGACGCAACCACGTCACTCACGTTGGGGGCATGGCCCAGATCGTCGGAGGGAAATAGGGCTGCCAACTCCCCCGGTAGGGCGGAAATACCCCACCCTGGAGGCTCCGTTTCCCGACGGAAGTGACGTCGCACGCTGGGGGCGGGGCCATGCCATTTGAGGGGAAAACAAAGAGTTTTCCCCTCAAATTGCAGCCACGCATCCCGGACCTACTCCCGGAGAAGCAGGACGCTCCCCCGACGACAGGCTTTTTGGATTTGGCAACCCTAGAGGGAAAACTCTATGGTTTTCCCTCTGACGATGGGGGCCATGCCCCCAATGTGAGCGATGTAGCGCATCACTTCCGGGATGCGCTGGCGGTGCGTGCGCCGAAGACAAACTCCCGGAGCCGAGAGACGCTCCCCCGCCGGTAGGTTGAAAGGACTTGGCAACCCTACCCACGTGGGTCTTGGGCCCCTCAGGAATTTGCTTCGGAACCAACGAGTTTGTGTGTGTGATGCCACCCCCAGGTCAGTGTCTGCATCCCAGGAGGTGGGGCAGCTGCCAGGGGCCACGGTCATTGACCTCCCATTAGGGTTGCCAGCCTTCAAATGGTTGCTGGGGGTCTCCTGGGATTGCCACTGATCTCCAGGTGGCAGAAAATGGCCACTTAGGAAGGCGGACTCTATGGCCTTAGGTCCCACTGAAGTCCCTCCTGTCCCCAAACGCTCCCCGCTGGACCGGTGGGGGATGCGGGGGAACTTACAGGAAGAAAGAGAAAGGGCCAGGCCTTGCTGCTGGCATCACACAGGAAGTGATGGTGACGTCCAGGTGACATTCTAGTATTTGGGCAAAGGCTCCATGGTAAAACCAGCTTCTACGGAGAAACGTTTTGCCCAAATACCAGAGCTTTGCCTGGACGTCATTCGCATGGTGGCATCACTTTGCGTGTGATGCCGGCAACAAGGCCTCGGCATTTCTATTTCTCCAGGTACGTCCCCCCCCGCTGGCCAGCTGATTGGCCATTGGGGGGCAGGGCCTGGCATCAGGGGTCTCCCCCACCTCCACCAGGGGTCTGGCAACCCATTGTCCTCTTCAAGCTTCACCCTCCCCTCAAATCCCCAGGTATTTCACAACCGGGAGCTGACAATCCTACCCCCCCCATTCACTTATCTGCCAGTGCTCCGCCACGCTGTACGCACGGCCACGTTACCCCTGGGGAAAGGGCTGCAGGCAGCTCTGAGCATAGGCAGTGGGAGAGCTCATGGAAAGGCAGAGCGAAGGACTCGCATGCAAGTGGGAGGGAGGGAAGGAGGGTAGTTTGGTGCAGTGGATAAGTGCAAGCGGACTCTAATCTGGGAGAACCGGGGTTGATTCCCCACTCCTCCCCCACTTGCACCTGGCTGGATGACCTTGGGCAAGCCGTAGTTCTGATAAGAGCTGTCCTTGAAAAAGAGCAGTTTCTGTCAGAGCTCTCTCAGCCCCACCTCCCTCACAGGGGTGTCTGTTGTGGGGAGGGGAAGGGAAAGAAGATTGTAAGCCGCTCTGAGATTCCTCTGGGTAGTGAAGGGCGGGGTAGAAATCCAATCTCTTCTTCCTCTTCTTCCTCTTCTTCCTCACAGAGTGTGTGTTGTGGAGAGGGGGAGGGGGAAGGGGAGGAGTTTGTAAGCAGCTCTGAGATACCTTTGGGTAGTGAAGGGCGGGGCATAAATCCAATCTCCTTCTCTTCTTCTTAGTGGTTAAGTGCGCGGACTCTAATCCTGGAGAACCGGGTTTGATTCCCCCTCTCCTCCACATGCAGCTGCTGGATGACCTTGGGCAAGCCGTAGTTCTATCAGAGCTGTCCTTGAAAAAGAGCAGTTTCTGTCAAGAGCTCTCCCAGCCCCACCTACCTCACAGGGTGTCTGTTGTGGGGAGGGGAAGGGAAAGGAGTTTGTAAACCACTCTGAGACTCCTTTTGGGTAGGGAAGGGTGGGGTATAAACCCACTTCTTCATATGTGTAGGCTGGGTAGTGGGTAGAAGAGGGGAAGGGGTGTCTCTTGGAGCTTCTGCCAGGGCCCCTCAAAACCTGGAACCAGCCCTGGCCACACACACCCGTGCCCCCACTCTAGGGTTGCTAGCTCTGGGCTGGAAAATACCTGGAGACTTTGGGGGCAGAGTTTGGGGAGGGGAGAGGCCTCAGCAGGGTACAATGCCATAGAGTCCACCCTTCAAAGCAGCCATTTTCTCCTGGGGAGCTGATCTCTGTCTCCTGGCGGTCCCTGGCCCAGAATACGTCCGCCTAGCCTCGACCAGGGCCAGGGCCTTCTCCACCATGGCCCCCACCAGGTGGAACACGCTCCCAATTGAGATCAGGGCCCTGCGGGATCTCATTCAATTCCGCAGGGCCTGCAAGACGGAGTTCTTCCACCAGGCTTTTGGTTGAGCCCGCGGGCGTCCACAGATGGCCTCCCCGAGGTTGCCGTCTCCTACCTGCTGGCCACCCATCTGCCAGCAACTGGCCATATCCATCAGTATTAATGGGTCGGACTCACTGATTTTAGATGCTTATAATGTCATGTTTTATTGTGTTTTTAAACCTTGCTGTATTGTTTGGGATGATGTGACCAATGTTCCCTCTAAGCTGAGTTAGTGTGAGCTAGCTCACAGTTTTTTAGCCTCCGGCTCACACATTTTTGTCTTAGCTCAGGCAGGATGGCTCCAGAGCAAGCTAATTTATGCAGAAGCCAAATTACTCGCTCACAACTTTAATGCCAGTAGCTCACAAAGTAGATTTTTTGTTCACAAGACTCCACAGCTTAGAGGGAACATTGGATGTGACCCACCCTGAGCCCATTCATGGGATTGGCGGGATACAAATATGGAGACTGACAACCCTGCCCATTTGCTCCTTCAGCCCTACCTACCAAGCACGCAGCTGTGTTTGAGAAGTCGCCCACCCCTACTTATCCCGCTAACGGAAGATGCTGCGATAACAGTGTTCTTGGCTTATTTTGGAGAAAAGCCGAAGACCGATCTCGGCCGGAGCATTTCCCTTTTTTGGCAATGTGTTTTGGGAGAGGAGATGACTGGCAGGCGTGCTCCGCTGTGTTTCCGGGAAGGGGTGGGGGGACCGCGGCGGCCGAGGCAGGATCTTTCATCATCATTATCCCCGTGGTCAGTGGAGGCCACAAAGATTTATGAGCTTCTGAAAACCTTCGGGGCTCTATTGCCTTCCCCAGACTTCGGCACAATATCTACCGGTGATGGGATTTTTACAGCTAGGTAATCGCGGCGAAGAGCAGGATGACTATGGATGGAGACCCTCCCGGAAATCTCTTTTGTCGTGATTATAAAATATGGTGTCAGGGGCTCATGATAACCACAGCTCCCTTTGCATCTGCTTTCCCCCCCTGGTTCGCTAGCAGGATTTCTTTTTCTTTTTTAACTATAATTTATTCATTTTTCTCCTGCCAACCTAGCGGTTCGAAAGCAAGAAATTGCAAGTAGATAAATAGGTACCACTTTGGTGGGAAGGTAACAGCGTTCCGTGCGCCTTGGTTTTTAGTCATGCCAGCCACATGACCACGGAAACGTCTTCAGACAGCGCTGGCTCCTCGGCTTTGAAACGGAGATGAGCACCACAATCCTAGAGTCGGATTCGACTGGCTTTCGAGCAAGGGAACCTTTACCTTTTTATTCATTTTTCAATTATCCGTTTACAATAAATAATATCAACGTTATATAGGATAAATATACATCAACTTGATCACTTACAAGGGAACATTCTAATCACAGATAAAAATACATCAGCTTAACCCTTTAAAAGAGAACGTTCTATCCTTCATACATTTAGTATTAACACATTGTCGACATTTACCACAGATGAAGATTGTCTATTACATCTGGTATTATCTCTCGAGAAACTAGGTAGGCTAAAATAGGTAGCCATATACTGGTAAGTTCACTATACCCGCCACTAGTTTTGGTTGGTTTCAGTATGTCTGATATTTTTTTCCATTATGCATAAATTCCGTAACTTCTTATACCATAAGGTTGAGGTTGGTTTACTTTCTGATTTCCATTTTGATGTTATGGTCGTTTTTGCTGCAAACAACAGTAAAGCCATTCTTTTTCTTTGTATATTAGACAAATCGTTTTCATATCTGAGATTTAAGAGTATTGATTCTGGGTTCTTATTTATGATGTGTCCGCTAGCAGGATTTCATCGCTACAGCCCAACTTTCTCCTCCAGTGTAGATGGAGCTCCTTCTGAACCTCAGTCAAGGTCAAAGGAGGGGAACCAAACAAAAAACTGGCATGCCCTCTCTCGTCCGCCCACTAGTTAAGGCGGGTGTTTAAAGTGTTGTCACCCCCCCCCCCCATCAAGGACAGCCTTAAGAACCTGGAGAGCAACACATCAGACATCCTTTCTCTCTTTGTTCGTCAGCAGTTTCATCAAAGGCCGCTGATTAACAGCGGGGCTCATTTTCCCAGAAAGGAAGTTAAGTCCAGGATTAAAGAAGCCAAGAGGATGCCCCTTCGCACCTTCTTCTGTCATCTGATTTGGGGTAATTTTGGAGAGGCTTTGGATGATTTCCTGCATTTCGGCAAAAGAACAAAGGGAGGAGATTGACTGAACAAAGCTTCCCAGAGAACAGGCGACACTGCAAAAAGTATAGCCTGCTAGCATCCCACTGAGGAAACCTGAAAGGTCAGGCCTTTACAGCAAGGCCTACCATGGTGGTACTCCTTCCGTGGCTCACAGAGAGCCGCGTTCACAATTATCATCAACCAAAAGGTCCACATTTACTTCCACCCCTGGCAGGGCCGCCCGGTCCCCTAATCATATCCACTAGGAACCAGGTGTTCTGGCCGCCCTTGGAGTAACTGCCAGAGAAAAATTTTCAAAAAATCATAGGCCGGCCAACACTGTGATGTCACTTCTGGAGAAACAGTATAAGCGATCACACAGTGGAGGTAACTGTCTAAAAGCCAGTTTGGTGTAGTGGTTAGGAGCACGGACTCTAATCTGGGAGAACCGGGGTTGAATCCCCACTCCTCCACTTGCACCTGGCTGGATGACCTTGGGCAAGCCACAGTTCTGATAAGAGCTGTCCTTGAAAAACAGCAGTTTCTGTCAGAGCTCTCCCAGCCCCACCTACCTCACAGGGTGTCTGTTGTGGGGAGGGGAAGGGAAAGGAGTCTGTAAACCGCTCTGAGACTCCAAGTGGAGGGCGGGGTATAAATCCAATCTCTTCTTCTTCTTCTTTCTGGAAACAGTGAGGCCCCCTGGTCAATGGCCTTGCCTACTTTTCTGAAACATGGGGCAGGTGTCACACTGGGGGACAGTACTCCAAAGATCCAAAATTGGCACGCCAGAAAGCCAAGCCATAGAATGAGCATCACTGGCCTGAGAGACCCGCTTTCCACCCTTCTGTCTTTCCGAATCTTGTAGCATCCATCTTGATGAAGAGTTCTGGTGCCCTTGGAAGCTTGCACCGTGTTTTCTACTAATTTGGTTGGTCCAGAGAAAGGTCTCACATGGATTTTGTTTGGTGTAGTGGTTAGGTGTGCAGACTCTACTCTGGGAGAACCGGGTTTGATTCCCCACTCCTCCACATGCAGCTACTGGATGACCTTGGGCAAGCCGTAGTTCTGACAAGAGCTGTTCTTTAAACAGAGCAGTTTCTGTCAAGAGCTCTCTCAGCCCCACCTGCCTCACAGGGTGTCTGTTGTGGGGAAGGGAAGGGAAAGGAAAGGAGATTGTAAGCCTCTCTGAGACTCCAAGTGAAGGGCGGGGTATAAATACCATATATTCTTCTTCATTGTAGGACTCTGTCATATACCTATTATCCATCAACCAGTTTGGTGTCGTGGTTAAGTGCGCGGACTCTAATCTGGGAGAACCGGGTTTGATTCCCCACTCCTCCACATGCAGCTACTGGATGACCTTGGGCAAGCCGTAGTTCTGACAAGAGCTGTTCTTTAAACAGAGCAGTTTCTGTCAAGAGCTCTCTCAGCCCCGCCTACCTCACAGGGTGTCTGTGGTGGGGAGGGGAAGGGAAAGGAGTTTGTGAGCCTCTCTAAGGTCGAATCTGCATTTGTCTTTCCCACCGGTGTCCCAGCCTTCTGACACCGTCTTCAAAAAATCTATCTACATTTGGTATCGTTTTCACACCTTAACAGTGCTAGCATACTTTTGCACGTCCGCGTATGTTTAGTGGCGGCTCCACAGTCATTGCATCTCTCCACTGCTGTAAAAGAATCTTCTCCAAACAACATTCAAACAAGCATAGAGAAAGACAGCGTCATAGCAGCACAGAACTGATTTAAAAATGCAAATACAGAGTCGACCTAAGACTCCAAGTGAAGGGCAGGGTATAAATCAAATCTCCTCCTCCTCCTCCTCTTCTTCTTCTCACGCAGTGCCAGAGTGTTGGTCTGACGGGTGTCCCAAATTCACAGTTCTGTGACGTGGATTCCACAGTCTTTCCTTCTTCCAGGCAGAGAAGGAAGTCTCATGGTACAAGAGAATGGCTCAGAACACAGTCCCTCGATCAATGCTGTTCTTTAGAGCACTTGGTTAAGAAACCTGGGCTGTTGCCGTTGCTTCGGTCAGGACAACACAAGAGCTCAGCAAGGGACAAAACTGTGCGTATTCCACAACTGTGCAAAAATTCAGGGGGAAATGGTGTCGAGTAGAAAAGAGAAGAGAAGGGATTGGATTTATACCCCGCCCTTCACTGCCCGAAGGAGTCTCAGAGCGGCTTACAATCTCCTTTCTCTTCCCCTCCCCGCAACAGACACCCTGTGAGGTAGGTGGGGCTGAGAGAGCTCTGACAGAAACTGCTCTTGCGAGAACAGCTCTGAGAGAACTTGAGACTGACCCAAGGCCACACCACCAGCTGCATGTGGAGGAGTGGGGAAACCTGGCTCTCCCGGATTAGAGTCCTCACTCCTAGCCACTACACCAAACCGGCTCTCTGGCACTGACTCCAACATTCCATGGGCACTCATTTTTGTGCTTTTTATTTTTAAATATCGTGTTTCTAACAGAATGGAAAAAGCCGTCGTGTTGCAGCTGACGTCCAGTGCCCTGGAGGGTTTTCAAGGGAAGCCATGTGGAGGGGGTGGTTGGCCCTTGCCTGCCTCTGCACAGCAGCCCTGGCCTTCCTGGGAGGTCTCCCCTCCAGGCACTAACCAGGACTGCTCCTCCTTATTTTCCGAGACCTGATGAGATTGGGCTTGTCGGGGCCATTTGGGTCAGGGCAAAAATTATTTCAGGGAATAGAACATCCCACACTGACGACAACGTGTTTCCGACACAACAAGCATTTCCAAATGCGAAAGCCATTCTCTCTCCCGGAAGCCTCGAGCGCGGCAGAGCCCGAGGTCAGTGATCGAGGGATTATGTCTCCTAATAAGCAACACTTACTGAGAAATATCAGCTGAGTCAACAGTTTAAGGAAGCGGCGATTAGCTCGCGTAGCGGCAGGATGGCCATTTTATTTGCCGTGGCTTTTAACACATTTAACACATTGTTGTCTGTAGGAATCTTGGAGGCGGGCAGGGTTTATTCTGTAGGTTTTTAAATTGCTATGTTACAACTTGAAAGCTGCCTTGAGCCACAAGGAAATGTGGGGTATTATTATTATTATTATTATTATTATTATTATTATTATTATTATTATTGATGATACAAGAAAAATACAAGGACTCGTGGGCACTCAATGAAATTGCTGAGCAGTCGGGTTAGAATGGATAAAAGGAAGTCCTTCACCCAAAGAG
>NW_015173744.1:183156-207943 GCF_001447785.1 Gekko japonicus
GTGTCCTGGCCCCACTGCTGGACCTCCTGATGGTACTTGGTATTTTGGTCACTGTGTGACACAGAGTGTTGGACTGGATGGGCCATTGGCCTGATCCAACATTGGCTTCTCTTATGTTCTTATGTCTGGGGCAAGTGATGCACTGTCTTCTTGGTGTTTGGGGGGGCAACAGTGGGAGGGCTTCTGGTGTCCTGGCCCCACTGCTGGACCTCCTGATGGCACTTGGTATTTTGGTCACTGTGTGACACAGAGTGTTGGACTGGATGGGCCATTGGCGTGATCCAACATGGCTTCTCTTATGTTCTAATGCAGTAATAACAATAGCAATAGTAGTAGTTGTAGTAATAAATTTATTAATCACCTAATCCCTGCGACTGCAGGGCTCTGGGAGATATCCAATATGAATGAAAACTTACACTAGAGAAAACAGTTAAAATCTAACAGATGGTGAGTAAATTAATCCCATTCCAGACTGCCGGCCACCTCACGGGCAAGGGGGAAGGGGTAAGACAAACGTGGAGGGCGGCAGAGGGCGCCAGCCAAGATTAAAGACTGTTGCTGTTCTCAACCAAAAGCCTGGTGGGACATCTCAACCTTGCAGGCCCTGCGGAATTTCGTAAGGTCCCGCAGGGCCCTGATGGTACTCGGCAAAGAGTTCCAACAGCCTGGGGCCAGGATCAAAAAGACCCCGGCCCTAGTTGAGGACAGCCGGATGTCTTTGGGGCTGAGGGCCACAAATAAGTTACTATCTGAAGAGTGCAAGGCTCTCCTGGGAACATAACAGTGGAGATGGCCCCTGACCACTCAAGGCCTTATAGGTCAGTACCCAGGGCTGTTTTTGGGCAGGAACGCACAGGAACGGAGTTCCGGCTGGCTCCCAAGTTGGCCACGCCCAGCAGGAACTCATTAGCATAACAGGCCACACCCAACAGCAGGAACTCATTAGGATTGGCTACATTAGGGGTGTGTGGCCTAACATGCAAAGGAGTTCCTGCTACAAAAAAAGGCCCTGGGTTTTGACAACAAACAAGGTAAACAGAATAAGAAGCAAGAGGTGGGTGTGGCTGGATGACCACACTTCTGGTAACATGGGGGTGCGGCCTAATATGCCAATGACCTGTGCTGTCAGGGCTGTGGCCTAACATGCTAATGAGTTCCTGCTGTTGGGTGTGGCCTATTATGCTAATGAGTTCCTGCTGGGCTTTTTCTACCAAAAAAAGCCCTGTCAATACCAGAACCTTGAACTTGACTCGGTACTCTCCTGGCAGGCTGGCATGGTTAACGCAGGATGCTATTTTATAATTTTCATGCAAGACGTAATCTTACTTTGTCTGAGTAAACTCTCCGCTGACATCCACAAGATCTGACCCTTTCTTCTGGTTTTGTAGTTCTAACACTTCCGACCATGACTGGAAAATTCATGCCCTTTCCACAGTGCACGGGGCATTGGATGAATTCATATATACATCATGCACAGACTTGAACTGACACTAATCTATTCTCCTGAGAGCCACATTTTCTTGCTGTTTCACTTTTTTTTGCATAAAGGCGTTTGAAGGATCGTGAAATTGTAACCTGTTACGCCAATCTATAATTACTTTTGAACATTTTTAATCCTTATGCTAATCCTTCTACTGGGATCTTACCAAATTGTCTGTTATCAGCAGAAATAATAGGAAAGGATGAAGCAAAACATGGATTCCTTAACCCCTCCTTTGTTTCTTCCAGTTCTTCCAAACGTTTGTTGTTCTATCATCAATGTAAGAATTAAAATCCCAGTTTTGTGAGTCTCATAAGAACATAAGAGAAGCCAGTGTTGGATCAGGCCAATGGCCCATCTAGTCCAACTCTCTGTCACACAGTGGCCAAATACACCAGGTGCCATCAGGAGGTCCACCAGTGGGGCCAGGACACCAGAAGCCCTCCCACTGTTGCCCCCCCCAAACATCAAGAATACAGTGCATCCCTTGCCCCAGACCAAGAGTACCTATCTGTACCTTGTGGCTAATAGCCACTGATGGACCTCTGCTCCATATGCTTATCTAATTCCCTTTTGAAGCTGTCCATGCTTGTAACCCTCCTGTGGCAGTGAATTCCACGTGCTAATCACTCTTTGGGTGAAGAAGGACTTCCTTTTATCCATTCTAACCCGACTGCTCAGCAATTTCATGGAGTGCCCACAAGGAGTTCTTGTATGGTGAGAAAGGGAGAAAAGTGTTTCTTTCTCGACCTGCTCTATCTCCCAAATATGCAAGGGAGTGTTCAGTTCACTTTATTTCTACAGTCCTTAGACCAGTCATACAAAAAGAAGTACACCTTTACGATATTCCATGATTTTAAAGTACATCAGTAAAACATTAAAAAGAGATTGAAATCTAATCTAATATCTAACTGCCATAACTACCTAACTACCATAGAATTTCCATAATCCAAGTATCGGCATACAGAAACTGGCTTTTTTTATTGTTCAGTCACACAGTCGAGTCCAACTCTTCGCGACCCCATGGACCAGATCCCGCCAGGCCCTCCTGTCTTCCGCCGTCCTCTGAAGTTGGCTCAATTTCATGTTCGTTGCATCTGTGACACTGTCTAACCATCTCATCCTTTGCCGTCCCCGTCTTCTTTGACCTTCAGTCTTTCCCAGCATCAGGGTCTTCTCCAGTGAGGGCTCCCTTCTCATTGGGTGGCCAAAGTATCTGAGCTTCAGTTTCATTATCTGGCCTTCCAGGGAACAGTCGGGGTTGATTTCTTTTAGGATTGACTGATTTGTTCTTCTTGCAGTCCAAGGGACTCTCAAGAGTCTTCTCCAGCACCATAGTTCAAAAGAATCTATTCTTCGGCGCTCGGCCTTCCTTATAGTCCAACTCTCGCAGCCATACATGACTACTGGGAATACCATTGCTTTGAGCATGCGGACTTTTGTTGGCAGGGTGATGTCTCTACTTTTTATCATGCTGTTTAGGTTCGCCATCGCTTTCCTGGCTACTTGGTGGGTAATCTTGGGATTTCTATCAGATCGAAGAAACTCGAGTCTAGCTTTTTCAGAAAGGCCTGGAATTTCTTCAATCAATGGAGTGATTATCCTTGCAAGGGAGTGAGTGACTCTTAACAAAGGTTTTAAGACAATCAATATATCTGTTTCGGAACCACACTGTGATGTCTAAGGAGGGGTGGGGGAAGCTCTGAGGCAACTTCCTTCTGGACTAGATAATATCCAGTCCCCACTCTGGCCTCTCCTTAGGGTTTCTGGCCCCCCAGGTCCGGGTGGGGGTTCCCCTGCTTCCTGGGGCTCCAATTTGCCAGCGGCCGGCTGGTCGGCTGGGGGAAGTCCCGCCCCCAAGCCCCACACCCACCCCTTTTACTCCCCTCCTGCAGAGATTTAAAGGGCTTCAGCTGATCAGCAGGGAGCACGTGGCCCACTGATCAGCTGTTAGTAGAGGTAAAGGTTTCCCTTGCTCGAAAGCCAGTGGAACCCGACTCTAGGGTTGCGGTGCTCGTCTCCGTTTCTGGAGGGCCCTTTAAATCTTTCAGCAAGGAGGGAGAGGAGCTGTCACTGGCTGCAGCTCTGCGAAGAAGAAGAAGAGAAGGAGGAGGAGGAGGAGAAGATTGGATTTATACTCCGCCCTTCCCTCGGCGTCTCAGAGCGCCTTACAAACTCCTTTCTCTTCCCCTCCCCACAACAGACACCCTGTGAGGCAGGTGGGGCTGAGAGAGCTCTTAACAGAAACCACTCTTTTTAAAGAATGACTCTTGTCAGAACTACGGCTTGCCCAAGGTCATCCAGCCAGGTGCACGTAGAGGAGTGGGGAATCAAACCCGGTTCTCCCAGATTAGAGTCCACACACTTAACCACTACACCAAACTGGCTTTTTAAAGGTGGGGGCTGTGGCGTGTGGCATGTGGGGCTGATTCCCCAGTGGCAATTCACAGCTTGGGATTCAGGCCTGTGTGCCGCCGCCCCTGGAATGCCCCCCAAATCCCCCCACTGGAGCGACGAGGGGACCTGGCCACCCCACCTCTTCTAGAGATTCTTTATACCCCAGGCTTCCACAATCAAATAAAAAGAGGGACACACACTCTAAAATAAAGACTGGTATTTGGAAACCTGCTAGACCAAGGCTGTACCTATATGTGAGGTAAATAGTGACCCCTGCTTCGTAGATTCTGCTCCCTGTCTCAGTAGAGAATACTGGCCTTGATGGACCGAGGGTCTGATTCTCTATAAGGCAGCTTCAGTTGTCATGTGACACTCAACTCTATCTCATGCTTCCAGCTGATCCCGGGGAGGCTGTAAAACAGCCTTGGTCACCCTGTAGAGACCCTGACTGGTGGATGGAACCTTGTATGACCCCAAAGGCCATAGGGATGAGCACCAGTCACCCAGAACCACCTTCTGAAGCCCACCTTCTAGATCAGACCAGAACCATTCCATAATGGTGCCTCCCAATACCAGCCCAGAAAAGCATTCCAGAAGGATACCACAGTCAATGGTATCAAAAGCCTCTGGGAGGTCCAGGAGAATCAAAAGAGTCACACTCCTTCTGCCCATCTCCTGGTGCAAATCATCCCTCAGGGCAATCAAGACTGTTTCAGTCCCCCCAATTCTTCAAAACCAGCAATATTTCAAAGATCTTGATAAAACGATATCAAAATTCATATGGCAGAACAAGAAACCAAGAATAAAAATGAAGGTCTTACAAGATGCAAAAGAAAGAGCTGGATTTGCTTTACCCAATTGGCTCTTATACTATAGAGCAGCAACCCTGACATGGCTAAAATAATGGATCACATTAGAAAACACCAGATTATTAACTTTAGAAGGACA
The DNA here is from genome assembly GCF_001447785.1 of Gekko japonicus. Classification (NCBI taxonomy): domain Eukaryota; kingdom Metazoa; phylum Chordata; class Lepidosauria; order Squamata; family Gekkonidae; genus Gekko; species Gekko japonicus. Next base: position 187,982 of record NW_015173744.1, read on the forward strand.
TGACTTACTATTGGGTTGGCACACATTCTTGTGTTATGGAAAATCAGATGGACATAAATATTTTAAGCAGCATATCATTAGGAAATCATTATTGAGGTATGGGAAAATGTTAAAAGATTATTTTACACCAAGACACCCAAATGGGTTTCATCATTGGAAGCCTTTACAAACCCTAATTTGTTCAAAAAAAAATTATTGCTGAGATATGAAGATTTCCTGGAAAATAAGAATGAACTAAAACCAACAGAAAATCTTAAAGAAGAGGAGCGGTGGCGCAGGCAGTAAAACGCCTGAATTAGTAACATCACTCGGGCAGCCACTATGGCTGTTCGAGTACCACCGTGGTCGAGGTGAGCTCTCGACCTTTATCCCAGCTCCCGCCCACCCAGCGGTTCAAAAGCAATTAATTGCAAGTAGATAAACGGGTACCCACCCTTAGTAGGGTGGGGGGCACCCTGCCTAATGTGGTGGTCGGCAGCAGCGGCGGCGGCGATGAGACATCGGCTCCAGGAAAATCGAGGTGGCATGGCGAGACGGCGGCGGCAGCAGCGGCGGAACAATCCCTGGCGGTCAGGAGAGAAGGAAAAACATCCTAGCGACTGCCGTTGAGATGGGCGCGTGATGACATCGGGCGCTGGCACAGTGGAGCCAGAAGGACGTTGCTGGGCTGGAGGAAGGCGTGAGTCGCACGCCCCGAGAAAAGAAGAACTGTCGCCAGATCGTCGAACTGGAGCCCGCCGGGGACAATTGGAATGCCAAGCCGAGAACGAACGAACACATCAACCACCACTACAGGGCTGCCGGTAGGTAGTCCCACCCCTACAAAACTCTGTGGCCTTAGTTAGGGAACATTTGTGTGATTAGCACCACTTGTAAGCCGCTCAGAGACCCCCTGAGAAAGGGGGTTCGAGCGGGATATAAAGTCTAAAGTTAAATAAATAAAGTTAAATAAATTTAACCTAAGTTGGTGGGAAACAGTACAAATAGAGTCTAGATTTGCTTAAGATAAACCATTGGGTTTTATACAAACATAACGGAAATGGATAAGGTATTATTACATGCCAATAATAAACTGATTAAGAAATTGTATATAATAATGCCTGTAACTAGGTCTAACCCCAGATTGGAAAGGATTGAAGCCATTCGCCTCATCCAGGAAAGCTTGGAGTTGTCCATCCACCATCTGTTCAGTCACCTTGCCAAAGGAATGGAACATCTGTGAATGGCTGACAGTTGTTGAGGTCTCTTGAGTCCAGGGTAGGCTTCTTTAGAAGTGGATGGACCACAGTTTATTTCAAGGCTGGGGCAACCACCTCTCCCGGGCGACCAAGGCAGCCAGTTTGGTGTAGTGGTTAGGAGCATGGACGCTAATCTGGGAGAACCGGGTTTGATTCCACACTCCTCCACATGCAGCTGCTGGTGTGACCTTGGGTCAGTCACAAGTTCTTTCAGAGTTCTTCTCTCACTGGCAGTTCCCTTGAGAGCTCTCAGCCCCACCGACCTCACAGGGTGTCTGTTGTGGGGAGGGGAAGAGATCGTAAGACGCTCCGAGACTCCAAGTGAAGGGCAGGGTATAACTCCAATCTCTTCTCCTCTTCTTTTCTCAGAGCTGTTCTCTCAAGGGCAGTTCTCTCAGAGCTCTCTCAGCCCTGCCTACCTCACAAAGTGTCTGTGGTGGGGAGGGGAAGGGAAAGGAGTTTGTAAGCCTGAGGCTTCTAACAAAGGGAAGGGTATAAATCCAATCTCCTCTTCTCTTCTTTTCTTCTTCTTACACTCCTTCAGGTAGTGAAGGGCGGGTTATAAATCCAATCTCCTCCTCCTCCTCTTCTTCCCCTCCTCCTCCTCCTCCTCCTCCTCTCAAGGAGGCATGAACTACCTCTTGGACCCAGTCAGCCAGCCCCCTTCCCTGGGCAAGGGTCATACATACAGGTGGTAGGCCCCAAACCTCCACGGATCGTGTCCCCATCCTCCACGGATCCCGTCCACATCCCGAAAAGTCCATCCATCTTAGAGTTCAGCCATGTCGTTCACTCTCCTCGGTCACTTTCTTACGTGGTCACATCTGCAGACTGGATTCCACCAGCCACTCCACACGCAGGAGAAGGGCCAGGCTAATTAAGCCCACCGCTGTCTGTCCCCATCCCCAGCGATCTCCCCAGAGCCTCTTTATCTCATTTGCAGTTATCTGCAACACTTAGTCACCATCGATCTGTGAAAGGGGCAACGATTGTGCCAGCCAACCCCCAGGCAGACACGGCGAGCTCCAGAGGGGTTCAGGCGCTTTCAGCATCATTAGAACCAGGTATCGGAGATCAATACGCAGGGAAAATGGCACAAACGCGGCGAGACTACCTGCTCTACGGTCAATTCTCGTTAAAATACTTGCTTGAAAGAGTTGCTAGTTTGCACATTCCACAGACACATTTCTTGTTGGGCCGTCCTGTAGTAGTGGGGCCTGTAGTTGCTTCCTGAGTAGGACTGCCAACCTCCAGGTGGCACCTAGAGATCTCCTGCTATTACAGTGGATCTCCAGGCGACCGAGATCAGTTCCCCTGGAGAAAATGGCTGTTTTGGAGGGTGGGCTCTAAGGCATTGTGTCCTATTGAAGCCCCTCCCCAAACTCCGCCCTCCTCAGGCTCCACCCCGAAATCTCCAGGTATTTCCCAACCCAGAGCTGGTAACCCGATAATCTACTTCATGCCTTTTTGAATCAAGCTTTTTGAATCACACTACTTCATATTAGCCACAAGGGATAGATAGGGGCTCTGGGGCAAGTGATGCTCTGTCATCTTGGTGCTTGGGGGGGTGTCAACAGTGGGAGGGGCTTCTAGTGTCCTGGCCCCACTGCTGGACCTCCTGATGGCACCTGGTATTTCTGGCCACTGTGTGACACAGAGTGTTGGACTGGATGGGCCATTGGCCTGATCCAACATTGGCTTCTCTTATGTTCTTATGTCAAGAGCAGAGGTCCATCAGTGGCTATTAGCCAGAAGGTATAGATAGGAACTCTCGGTCTGGGGCAAGGGATGCTCTGTATTCTTGGTGCTTGGGGGGGGGGGGGTCAACAGTGGGAGGGGCTTCTCGTGTGCTGGCCCCACTGCTGGACCTCCTGATGGCACCTGGTATTTCTGGCCACTGTGTGACACAGAGTGTTGGACTGGATGGGCCTTTGGCCTGATCCAACATTGGCGTCTCTTATGTTCTTATGCTCATAATGTACAGAAGACGTATCGACTATTGGAGAGGTTGTTCTATTGTTGATCGGGTGCCCGGCTTTGAATGATTATAATAGGATTTTTTCCCTGTAATACCGGTCTGAAGGCTTTTCTACATTCTTATACACTGTGAGTGCTGTGCTAAGGATTTTCCCTCCTACATACACCATCATAAAGTCTTCTGTACGTTATGAGTACTTTATGAAGTAGTGTGAACGCCTTGAAGAAGAGCTATCGAAATGAAGATGGCAATCCGGAGTCTTCGTCCTTGTCTGTGTACCATTTATGGACTTGCATTAGTGATGGACCTGCACATTATACGATGCTATTTGGTTTTACTGATACATGTGGTCCTCTGTTATTCTTGTCATATAAATTTACTCTTTTTGCATGACTTTTTGAGCACTTGTGGTCTGCGTCATTTGTACAGTGCTTGCTTGTTTTCTCAAGCTGTCAAGTCCACCAGGACTCTTTGTCAGGTGGGATGTGACAACATTCCCAAAAGACAGAAGGGTAGAAAGCAGATCTCTTAGGCCTGATGGATATTGTAACTCTGCATGCAAGAGGACCTGGGTGAGGAAGGGTTAAGAGGATCCTCTCACCGGGCTGCACTTGGCACTTGGCCCCAGCCTCCTCCCAACAGTCAGATATTGAGCCTCTTGGAGCCTTGCTTGTCCTTCTACCGCCTACCTCCCAGGGTGTCTGCTGTGGGGAGGGGAAGGGAAAGGAGTTTGTAAGCCGCTCTGAGACACCTTTGGGTAGTGAAGGGCGGGGTATAAATCCAATCTCTTCTTCTTCTCTCTAATCTGGGAGAACTGGGTTTGATTCCCCACTCCTCCACTTGCACCTGGCTGGATGGCCTTGGGCAAGCCATAGCTCTGATAAGAGCTGTCCTTGAAAAAGAGCCGTTTCTGTCAAGAGCTCTCTCAGCCCTGCCTACCTCACAGGGGGTGTCTGTTGTGGGGAGGGGAAGGGAAAGGAGTTTGTAAGCCACTCTGAGACACCTTTGGGTAGTGAAGGGCGGGGTATAAATCTAATCTCTTCTCTTTTCTTCTTATGTGCACAAACCTCCCCCTGCCCCCCAAGTGCCCCCAAAGTGCAGATATAGATATCCGCACGGAGGGGGCAACTTGGGTATTAGTATAAGGATATACATATACACACACATACATACATTTAAGCCAATAAGACCAGTGTCTTCCTCCACATAAATATGCCTGTTTGAGCCTGTCACAGCTCTAAGACTTTGCATACACTTTGCATGCGCTTCTCTAATTGCCTCCGCCTTCCAAGTATTTTGCTCGCGTTCATTAATTAATGTCGTCAGCCAGGCCATTTTAATTAAGTGCACTCTCCCCACCAAATTACCGCTGCACGCAGTAGATAAAAAGGCGTGTGCTATCTTTACACAAATGCTTTCCACCTCTTTTGCCAATAAAGCACCCTCTGGCTAAGATGGGGACGTAATTAAGTTGTCCCTTAACTGCCACACTGGCGGGGGCTGTTGTGAGAGTTGAGCTACCATGTATCTCGGTGTGTCCCACATACACAGTGTTCTGGCATCCCCAGACCATTAACAAGTATGCGTTCGCTCATTCCAAGGAGTGCTTCCCCCAACTTTGGAAACTGTGCTAATAAGGAAAGAAAAAAAGCCATGAGTCAACAGAACAGAGCATTTCAGGCGCATGTTGCTTTGTTTGTTTTTCTTCGACATCTCCAGGGAAATAAATCCCACCACAGACCTCGAGCTACATCAGATTTCTGACCTTTAATTTTTTTTTTTTAGATGGACCTTTGTCATGTAGGGTCTCTGGCACAGACTGTTTAATTCTTATAATGCCCAGCCATCATTTATAAATAGCTCTCACACGGTTCTCCTGCTTACAAGGTCTTGGTCATTCATGTTTTGTGTGCTTCTCTAATGATCCTGGGGATGGGTGGATGACTTTGGATGACATTCAGCTACAATCTCGAGAAATGCAGTTTAGAAACAGAAAGTGACAGGCAAAGCAAAGGCGGAGGAATTAACATGTGGAATTCACTGCTGCAGGAAGTGGCAGCGGCTACTTGAAGACAGCTTCAAGAGGGGACTGGATAAACTTATGGAGCAGAGGTCCATCGGTGGCTCTTAGCCACAATGTCTAGATGTCTGGGGCAGTGATGTTCTGTATTTGTGGTGCTTGAGGGACAACAGTGGGAGGGCTTCTGGAATTCTGGCCCCGCTGGTAGACCTCCTGATGGCACCCGGGTTTGGGCCACTGTGTGACACAGAGGGTTGGACTGGATGGGCCATTGGCCTTATCCAATATGGCTTCTCTTATGTTCTTATGTCTGGAGCAGTGATGCTCTGTGTTCTTGGCACTTGGGGGGCAACAGTGGGAGGGGTTCTCAAATTCTGTCCCCACTGTTGGACCTCCCAATGGCACCTGGGTTTTGGCCACTGCATGACATGGAGTGTCGGACTAGATGGAGCATTGGGCTGATCTAACATGGCTTTGCTTATGTTCTTATGGTCTTAAAAGCTGGAAGCATTTGAAGTGAGTCAGAAGGCAAGTCCAGATGTGATGATGGAATGACTGATTTATTTTACAAAATTTATGTCTTGCCTTTCTGCCCTCATGAGGGCCACCAAGACAGCTGACAATACATGATTAAATGACATGATAAAATCTTTAAAACCAACTCCCCCCAACACACACACATCATTATTGTTGGAATATGCACGGTCTCTAGTGCAGACTTATCAAGAAGATATGAAGATCACCCTATGGGGGATAGCTAAAGGACTTGTAGTTGGCACAGCAAGATCAGGGACTACCCATAATTTCAAATTGTGTCCTTGCTGTCTCCTGATTGGCTCTTCTGGAGACTTCCTGCTCCTGCAGAGCTTCCTGTGGCTCTTTGTCCCTCTCTCAGCAGTTAGGCTAGACGGTTAAGGTTCTCTCTCTTCTATGTTCTATAACAGCTTGCTCTTCTTTAATAACCTTACTTATTTTTCTCTCTAAACAGACAGCGCTCCACTTCCTTTGCACATTTAAACTCTGCCAACAATTAAAACAATTAAAAACAGAGTTAAAATGCATACAAAACATAAAAACAGCAATGAAAACATTGGTCAGGATCACCGAGGGAATGCCGGGCGAAACAAAAAGGTCTTCACCTGCTGGTGGAAGACAGCAATGACAGGAGACAGACGAATTTACCTGGGTAGACAGAACCCCTCCTAGGTTGCCCCCCACCTAATCTCAGAAGGTGGAGGCACCCAAAACAGGGCCTCCAATGATGGCTATAGCGACCAGGAAGGTTCATAATTATGGTTGGCAGCTCTGCATTGAGAAATTCCTGGAGATTTTGGGGGTGGAGCCTAGGGAGGGTGTGGTTTGGGGAGGGGAGGGCCGTAGTGGCTTATAATGCCACGGAGTCTGCCTTCCAAAGTGGCCATTTTCTCCAAAGCGAACTGATCTCTGTCACCTGGAGATCGTTCATAATCCCAGGAGATCTCCATCCACCACCTGGAGGTTGAATTCCAAAAACAACGTGTGTGACAAAAATAACGAAGAGTCGATAAAGATAAGTTGCAAAAACGTTTACTGTAGTAATTTCTGTAGAAAAATTTCTTCTATTATCGCTCACACGCTAACGAATACTGTACACTGAAAACAATTCGTTCCACAATATTTGCTTTATCTGAGTGTGTAGCAATCCCAAGTCTTATCAATTGCTACTTATCAACTCTTGAAGGAAACATTCCATGTTGACTCTCTAATACCAGAACCCATGGTTCTGTTATTAGAATGTTTCCTCCAAGAGTTGATAAGTAGTAATTGATAAGAACTGGGATTGCTACACGCTCAGATAAAACAAATATTGTGAAACGAATGTTTCACTGCGCAGTATTCGTTAGCGTATGAGCGATGATAGAAGAAAATTTTCTACAGGAATTACTACAGTAAACATTTTTGCAACTTACCTTTATTGACTCTTCATTATTTTTGTCACAGATGTTGTTTTTGGAATTCCACTTCCCCCCCGTGATCTCTCATTTTTGGCTACCACCTAGAGGTTCACAAGCGAGTAGTCCGTCTTTCAGATATGCTGGTCCCAAAACATATAGGCCTTTGAAAACCAAGACCAGCCCCTTGAATTGTGCCGAGAAGCAGATTGGTAGCCAGAGTAGATGGGCCAAGACGGGGGTGATACCGTGCCCCAGAAGTGAGTCCCAGTTCTGCGAGGAGTTCTGATTTTGCCGGTCGTTCATCGCAGAACTTCTTTGATTCAACAGGTTGCCTTTTGCATTGCCAGAGGGCACAGACAGGCACACGAAGTTACTTTATGTCATCTTGGTTGGGAAGAGAGCAGGATGACATATTGCGATGGAAATGGAAAAGCATGAAGCACAAAGACTCGTCGGCACTCAGAGGAGCTCTCCCAGCCTCTGAAATAATTGCTTCTCTCCCATTAGGGTAGCCCACCTGCTATTCTGGACGCCATGCCCCCCCCTGCATCGATTGCGCACGAATGTCGGCAATTAGTAATGAAGATGCCTTTCTCTGATTTCAAAATTGCCTTCCCAAAAACTCCACAGTATTTCCTCCCGCAAATACACGAGCCCGTGCTCTGTTCTGCTTCGGCTCAGTCAGGCTTGATTTTTGTTTTTATAATTTGTTCCTCTGGAAGCTCACTGATCTTAACGCGTCCTATGAGATTGTAACCGCATTGCTTAATTCCAAGCACTTACAAAATGTGGGGGTTTAGGTGGAAGCAAGCAGGTGGGAGGAAGAACCCCAATTTCCTTCTGAGGGGAAAACGACAGTATGGCCAATTGCAAGCTTTGGGATCTTACCTGCATCTGACATTGAAAACTGGGGTTTTCCCATTGACCTGACATTGATAAATGGCTTAACCACCTCCATTTCAGCTCTACAGTTTATTATGTGGAGTTCAAAGTAGGGGGGGGAGCAGAATGGTGGAATGTTCAGGCTACCACCCCCAAGCTATCTTCCTGACTAACACTCAATGGGGTCCTTCTTTAGAGAAAAAAGAGAGGAGAAAGCGTACACCCCAAAGATGTCAGGGGCTACAAATAAACTTAGTTGTTTTTGCAGCAAACACATCCTAAACTATCACAAACCTCACACAAGTTAGTTTTCAATTACATAGAAGGTTGCCATACCCTTGATGGGGCCGGGGTTTTCCCTGATTTTGGGGGGCCCAATCCATCACCGGCCAGCTGGCCAGTGGGGGAACCCACCCCTGAAGAGCCCCGCTGCATCACCCAAAGGTGACTTCATCACGCCAGGCATGTCGCGCCAGGGAAGCTCTAGCATTTGGCTCAAAACTCTATGGTGCGATGACATCACTACCGGGTAATGTCATCATGGCAGACGTGCTTCGGGCATGTGCAGGAAAATCCTGGGAAGAAGCATGGAGGCCCCCCCCCCACCAGCAGAAGTTTTATTTATTTATTTATCTTTGGATTTATATCCCGCTCTACCCCAAAGGCTCAGTTAAGCACCTGGCAGCCCTAATTACCTATTAAATTGAAGAACATACCAAGAGCCCTGCTGGATCAGACCAGCCATCTGTCTCATCGAGCATCCCATTTCACACAGTGGCCAACCAGTTCCTCTGGAGAGGGGCCGAGGCCTTCATAAGAACATCAGAAGAGCCCTGCTGGATCAGACCAACAGAACAGAACAGAAAACCTTTATTGGCATAACATAGATAAACCAGAACAAAGGAAAAATGTAAGGAGTAGTACTAAAACAACATCAACCAATATTCCTAATATCTCAAAATACAAAGCAGTCCTAACATGGTTTACAAGATTTACAAAGTACTACTCTTGACTTCCATACGTAAGTCAAAAATTCAGCGACAGATAGTGTTATTGCTGGAATCTTGTCTGCTAGAAAGAAATTTAAATCCCTATCCAGAAAATCTCTCTGAGACCAACAGTCCATCTAGTCCAGCCTTCTGTCTCACACAGTGGCCAACCAGTTCCTCTGGAGGGACAGCCACAGGGCAGAGAGGCCGAGGCATTCCCCTGACATTGCCTCCTGGCTCAGGGATTGAGAGGCTGACTTCCTCTCAATGTGAACGTTCCCATTAGTCACCATGGCTAGTATCCACTGATAGACTTCTCCTCCATGCAACCGTCTAGTCCCCCTTGAAAGCTGTTTATTCCTGTGGCCATCATGATATCCCCTGGCAGTGAATTCCACGTTTAATCGCTCACTGTACAAAGAAGTACTTCCTTTGGTCCGTCCTGAATCTGCTGCCCATCAGCTTCACTGGATGCCCTCGAATTCGTCTTTTGGGAGAGGGAGAAAAATTTCTCTTTGTCCGCTCTCTCCACCCCGTGCATCATTTTATAGATCTCTATCAAGTCCCCCGTTAGTAAATCTTATTTGCAACGACACGGAGGACACTGAAAATCCCAATGCTTTAGTGGGTTGATAACGAAGATTATGGAATGTGCTGAAATGGACAGACGGACAAATACACTAAAAGGAAAAATGGAAAAGGAATTTATGGGACCCTGGAGGGTGTTTTATGGCTGGTTAAAACATAAGTACTAAGACTAAATGAAGAACAATAAGAAAGATGGTTGTGAAATTTTCAGGAGAGGTTTTGCATGCAGAATGTTAATTTGGATTTTTTTTATATACAACTCAGTACTCTTCCCCCCTCCTTCTTTTCCCTTTCCCCCTTTCTATATATAAACTAATAAAACTCTATTAAAAAAAGTCCCCCGTTAGTTGTCGCTTTTCTTCAGCCTGTCCTCAGAGGGGAGATGCTCTAACTTCCCAGTCATCTTGCTTGCCTTCTTCTCTACTTTATTTTTATTTCTTTATCTTGGGCGATTTTGCACTAGAGCTGCCTCGCAGCACAGCCGCCGTTTGCCCCGACACAAACATGTTAATTTCACACCCGACGCTGCGGGGCTTCGCCCGATTTCCTCCGCAGTTTCGTGATCCTTAAAAACCAGGATCACGAAACTGCGGAGGAAATCGGGTGAAGCCGTGAGTCAAAATGCAGCCCCACAGCCTCGGGTGTGAAATTAACATGTTTGTGTCGGGGCAAACGGCGGCTGTGCCACAAGGCAACTCTAGTGCAAAATCGCCCCTTATTTCTCCAGCTCGGCGGTGCCCATTCTTGCGATGCGGTGACCAGAAGTGCACAGACTATTTACATTCACCGGCTTGCAGGAAACACGCCACGGGCTTAAACAACTATCGTCCTGAAGTCCCTTTCAGGAAGATGATTCTCGGGCAAGAAGTTTTGTGCTGATAGAATATTAACTATTCACTCCAGGATGTGGTGGGCGAGCCCCCAACTAGCCATTCCCCAGGAACAGCCCATCTCACGCTGCCTCTCTACAAACACATCTTTGACCCAAGAGCTTTTTAGTGGCCCAGCTGAAATAATCTCTCTTCAGCAAACAGTGGCTCCAGTGCTGATGACATGGAGAGTGGGACATGTGTGGGGCACGGACTCCAGAGGCAGCATCCGGGAAACCTGTTCTGAAAGGCAAAACCAGAACTCCTTTCCTAAATCAGGTTCTGTCCTGCCTCATCCGGAAGTCGCGCAACATTTAACTGTCAAACTTAAAGGCGTCCAAGGGATATCGATCCTGATCAGGGGTCATTTCGTAGAAAAAGAGGTGCAGGAGTTCATTAGCATAATTTATTAGCATAACTTATTTGCATATTCCACACCCCCTGACCTCACCAGACGTGTGTCAGAAGGCAACACCCACTGCTCAGGCTCCACTGGGCTGTTTTGGATTGCTAGCTATTGGGGGGGGGGGGACCGTGCAGATCTGCCCTCACAGAGGAGGGAGAGCTTGTACCTAAAGGAGGGCCGGGGGTTGGGGCTCGGCAACTTACCTGGCTGCTTCTTGCTCCTCGTGGCCCGACTGAGGGCTGCTGGGAGCAGGGGGTGGGGCTAGTTTCATATGCCCGCCCCCTGGGCTTCTTACTACTGGAGCTCTGCTTGTGTGTGCTCCCGCAGGAAATGACCTCTGATTCTGCTCCACATCCCACAAGGGACACAAAGGGTGTGGGGGGGTAGGAAATGCCATCAAGTCACTGCTGACTTAGGGCGACCCTGTAGGGTTTTCAGGGCCAGAGGAGTCCAGAGGTGGTTTGCCCTTGCCTGCCTCTGCGTAGCAGCCCTAAACATCCTTGGTGGTCTCCCATCCAAGTACTAGAGAACCAGTTTGGTGTAGTGATTGAGAGTAAGGTAAAGGTAAAGGTCTCCCTTGCTCGAAAGCCAGTCGAATCCGACTCTAGGGTTGCGGTGCTCATCTCCGTTTCAAAGCCGAAGAGCCAGCGCTGTCCGAAGACGTTTCCGTGGTCATGTGGCCGGCATGACTAAACAGAATAGTGGGCTGTAATCTGGAGAGTGAGGTTTGATTGCCCACCCCTTAACATGCAGCCAGCTGGGTGACTTTGAGTCAGTCACAGTTCTCTCAGAGCAGCTCTCAAAAGAGATCTCCCAGCCCCACCTACCTCACAGGGTGTCTGTTGTGGGGAGAGGAAGGGAAGGAGATTGTAAGCCGCTCTGAGACTCAGAGTGAAAGGTGGAGTAGAAATCCAACTCTTCTTCTTCTTCCTTCTCCTCTTCCTCCAAGGGCTGACCCTGCTCAGTTTCTGAGAACTGAATGGGATGGGTGTCGCGCTCGTGACGCCCGTGTGGGGGTTGGCCATCGGTCGCCGTGCTACCCCGACGAACAAGGGACGTGCTGTCAGGGTTTACCGCTCGTATGGCTCCACCGCACAACAAGGGGGGGGAAGGAGCCGAAGAGAGGAAGAGCTCGAGCCGAGGTGGATCCTTCCACCACAGAGAGATGTGGCCTCAGACGACAGAGGGTTGCGTCACCCTCTTACCCCCTTGGGCTTCTGGCTTTCGCTGTTCCCACTGTCCAGCTCCCGTTCTCTCTGCCATTCAAAGCTGTAGCCAGCCCAATTCCTCCTCATCAGCCAGCTCGTTTTTATTACCCCCTCAGCCTCCTTCTCCCTCCCCTTTCTGGCCCCTCCCCCTGTAAAGGGTTTGACGCCGAGGCCGGTGACTCCACCCATTCTCCCGGCCTCGGAGTCGAGCCTCGGCGTGCCTCCCACGCCGCGGCCTCTGCGCCTGCTGCCGCCATTCGTCCCAGGTTCCCCCCGGCCCCTTCAGCCGGCTTCCACGCCGTGGAGCTTGGAGCAGCTCGGGCCCGCCCCAGAGCTGCGCCTTGGCTTTGCATCTCCTGCTGCTCCCCTCGGGGCCCCTGCACTGCTGCCCCTGGCTTCGCCAACTTCTCTGGTCTCCTCCATGGTGGCCTCTCATGTGTTCGGCCCTCCTCCAGGTTCCCCGCCCTTCTCCTTGGTCCTCCGGGTGAGTAAGGTTGGCCGTCTGGTGATCGGGTTCCCTCTGTCTCCCACTGGGTCTGGGAAGTCCCGGTCGGGACCGGGACAATGGGCTAGCCTAGACCATTTAGATCAGGAATGATAGATTGGTGGTGGAAAGTGTCATCAGATCACAACTTGACATGGCAACCCCGAAGGGTTTGGAAGGAAAGAGACATTCAGAGGTGGTTTTTCACTGCCTGCCTCTGCGTAGCAACCCTGGACTTCCTCGGTGGTCTCCCATCCAAGTACTAACCAGGGCCGACCCTGCTTAGCTTCTGAGACCTGATAAGATCAGGCTAGCCTGGGCCATCTAGGACACAGCATATCAAGGATAGGGTCATCATATTGAAAACAGAAAAGTGCTCCTGATCTTTGAGGATCTTTGGCAAGGCAGACTTCACCTGTGGCAGGGGCCATTTCCTAGAAAAAGAGGTGCTGGAGCTCATTTGCGCAACTCATTTGCATATGCCACATCCACTGAAAAAGGGCAGGCATGTTTAAAATGAGTTATGCAAATGATGGCACCTGGTATTTCTGGCCACTGTGTGACACAGAGTGTTGGACTGGATGGGCCATTGGCCTGATCCAACACTGGCTTCTCTTATGTTCTTATAGGAACTCTGAGGCTGGGGCAAGGGATGCTCTGTATTCTTGGTGCTTGGGGGGGGGAGGTCAACAGTGGGAGGGGCTCCTACTGTCCTGGCCCCACTGCTGGACCTCCTGATGGCACCTGGTATTTCTGGCCACTGTGTAACACAGAGTGTTGGACTGGATGGGCCTTTGGCCTGATCCAACATTGGCGTCTCTTATGTTCTTATGTTCACTGGATCCCAAAAACCAGGAGTATAAGGTCAGCTCCAGCATACAAGCAGCTCTTGGGTTGGACACCATGGCCATTTCTGGTGACAGAAGAGATTTCTCTCAGTGGAATTGGATTTTACGGAGAAACGGGGGGGGGATTTAAACTCATTTGCATAACTCTATATATCATCCTGCCAAATGGTAAGGAGGAAGAAGTAGAAGAGGAGGAGGAGGAGGAGGAGATTGGATTTATATCCCGCTCTTCACTATCCGAAGGAGTCTCAGAGCAGCTTACAATCTCCTTTCCCTTCCCCTCCCCATAGCAAATACTTCGTGAGGTAGGTGGGTCTGAGAGAGCTCTGAGAGAACTGTGACTGACCCAAGGTCACCCAGCTGGCTTCATGTGGAGGAGTGGGGAATCAAACCCAGTTCTCCAGATTAGAGTCCACCACTCTTAACCACTACATCACACTGGTTCTCAGAATGGTTTGTTTGACTAGGGGTTACTTACACTCCATGGCAAGTGACTTCAGAGGAAGGGGTTACGTGCCTTCAACCTATGTCTTGAAATGGTGTCCTAGTTGGCATTTCAGATTGGTTTTCTTTCACAATGCAATGTGGGGTGTTGGGGCCACACTGAATTCTCTCTTCATCTGATTGCTTTCACGATGAACTTCTTCCATTATATTTCCGCACCGAATGGCGTCAACGAATGTCTAGCTTTCCTCGGACATTTTGACATTTGCTTCCACAGAGTTGTCAGGTTGACTGCAGTTCATACGGAAAGAAAGTGACATATCCAAACGCCAAGGAGACTGCAAACTCAGCAAATTGCTGACAGACAAACTGAGGTCTATTTCAGATAATTACTCTCTCGGGAATTCCGCAAATGGTAATGTTGAAAAATTCAAGCACCGGTTACGGCCTGCCAAAGATCAGTGGCCCATTCACAAAATTAAAATAAAATTCAACATTCACGAGAGCCTCTTGATTGCCCATTGTGCAGAAAATCCTTGGCTCTCATGTTCCAAGGAGAAGTCGGATCTTTCACGCCTCATAAGCGATGACTTCTAGGAAGTGATTAGGATGCTGTACTCGAGCGACACTTAAAGACTTTGATTTCACTACCCATATTTATCCAAAATGGGATAATATAGAGTTTGCACTGACATCCATTGTAAGCAATATAGCCAGAGAGGAGACACCGAGGATTAACTGCTTCAACCATCCTCCTTCTGCAGGCCCTGTTTTCTGGGAACGGTCCCTATTTTCTGCTACCTCTTCTCAGTACCTTTCATGGTTCTTTCCTTCCAGAGGGCACGTGATGTTCCAGTCTGGGCCAGCACCTTGGAACAGAGTAGGTGACACAAACAACACCAGTGCTTATTAGGGGTGTACTAAAAAAAATAATTTGTCCCGATTCGGATTCGGCCGATTCGGATTCAGCCGAATCGGGCAGAATCAATTTCGGCTGGCAGAAAGACTCCCACATGTCAATTTCGGCAGTAGGAGCCAATTGGGAAGTCTTTTGGGCAGCCGAATGTCAATTTCGGCCCCATTCTATCCTATGGGCCATTGAAGTCAATGGTGAAAACATAGGGTATATTCTGGGGGCTGGAGGAGAGGGGGATGGGGCAACCTGTTTGGGGGCCAGTAGAATTGGACCCCCTGGTTTAATATTCTTAAAACTTGGTGGGTATCTTGGGGAGAGGCCCCAGCAGCTACCCCGTGAGTTTGGAGCCTCTTCCTCAAACCCCCTCTCCTCCAGCCCCCAGAATATACCCTATGTTTGACTTCAATGGCCCATAGGATAGAATGGGGCCGGATTTCCGCTGGGCAATTCGGCGGCAAGCCGATTCAGATCAGAGAATCTGAATCGACCCGCAGCAGTCTGAAAGGGGCCCAAATGGGCCATTTTCGGGGGGTGCATTCGGTTCAGACAAACCAAATGCACATCCCTAGTGCTTATATGAAATTAGAAAAGCTCTCCCCAAGCCACCGAAAGGGTATAGTGATCGTACACAGAAATGCCAGATGGGAGAATCTTATTTTCCCATGTCAGGAGGGGACATCTGTTTATTGTTCTGGTTGGGTACATATCTGTTGAGTCGCTCTCTCCTGCTGCCACCCCCCACCACCACCTAGGAGTACTCTGACCAGATGGGGTAATGGACAGAGCCAGTTGTTGCCATTTGTTATCATCTGTTGGAAATCATTTCAGTTGGATTTATTAGAATCATAGAATCGGAGAGTTGGAAGGGATCTCCAGGGTCATCTAGTCCAACCCCCTGCACAATACCAGAAATTCACAAATACTTCCCCACACACAGAGACACACCCGTGATCCCTGCTCCATGCCCAGAAGATGACAGAAAACCTCCAGGATCCCTGGCCAAAAAGTCCGGAGGAAAATTGCTTCCTGACCCCCAAAGTGGCAACCAGCATTTCCCTGGGCATGTGAGAAAGGGCCACGAGACCTAAGCACTGAGGCAACCCTTCCTGCCCTCCCTTCCTGTGATCTGCCCAAGTTCATAGAACCCACATTGCTGTCAGATGGCCATCCAGCCTCTGTTTGAAAATCTCCCAAGAAGGAGAGCCCACCACCCCCTGAGGAAGCCTGTTCCACTGAGGGACCGCTCTAACTGTCAGGAAGTTCTTCCTAATGTTTAGCCAAAAACTCTTCTGATTTAATTCTAACCCGTTGGTTCTGGTGCGACCTTCTGGGGCAACAGAAAACAACTCCTCTCCATCCTGTGTATGACAGCCCTTCAAGTACTGGAAGTTAGTGATCATTTCTCAGTTACTTTAAAGAATCAGTCTCCTTCAGGGTTCCCAGACATCCCCCCCCCAGGGAAGCAGGGATCAGCTGGCTGATGAGGGGGGGGGCTTATCAGGAGAAAACAGAATGCCTAGGCCTTGTCACCGGCATTGGCAAAAACTCTATGGTAGAAACCAGTTTTACCATAGAGTTTTTGCCCAAATACCAGAGCATCGCTCAGACATCACCGAAGTGATAACGACACTTCCTATGCAATGCTGGCAACAAGGCCTAGGCCTTTCTCTTTCTCCTGGTAAGTCCCCCCATTCCCCAACAGTTGCAAGGGGAGAGCTGGCAACCAGGGTTCCCTCTAAGCTGAGTTAGTGTGACCTAGGTCACAGTTTTTTGGCCTCCAGCGCACACGTTTTTGTCTTAGCTCAGGAAGGAGGGCTCCAGAGCAAATTAATTTATGGAGCAGCCAAATCGCTCGCTCACAGCTCTAATGCCAGGAGCTCACAAAGCAGAATTTTTGCTCACAAGACCCCACAGCTTGGTGTAGTTTGGTGTGGTGGTTAAGTGTGTGGACTCTAATCTGGGAGAACCGGGTTTGATTCCCCACTCCTCCACTTGCACCTTCTGGATGACCTTGGGCAAGCCATAGTTCTGGCACAACTGTTCTTGAAAAAGAGCAGTTTCTATCAGAGATCTCTCAGCCCCACCTACCTCACACAGGGTGTCTGTTGTGGGGAAGGGAAAGGAGTTTGTAAGCTGCTCTGATATTCCCTTGGGTAGTGAAGAGCGGGGTATAAATCCAATCTCCTCCTCCTCCTCCTCCTTTTCTCTCTTTAGCTGTTTGCAAACCATGCAAAACTGAATTCTTCTTTTTAACAAAGGTAATAGGGGTTTATTACAACAGAGTAGTTCAGGAAGAATGCTTTCTTTTTAAAAAAAAACCCCAATATTTTTATTTTACCATTTAAGGGGATACAAAATGAAAAAGGACAAAAGGAAAGGTGAGATGCATAAAACATCATTTGTTGAACACATTTTAAGGACATTGTATAATAAAAGATATAAAACATGAAAGAGTATCTTAGCAAAAGAGTATCAGAACAAATCAAAATATGGTAAAATAATCTGTACTTCAGCATATTATATTTCCATGTATATTTTCATTATTTCCTATCTATAGGGCTTGGTAGGAAAACGTATAAACAAGAAACATAGGAAAAGAATAAGGAAACATTTTTTTATATACAAGGTTAATACTATCATGTGATAACTAATAAATATGTAACTATAAAAGATTAATGAATATAACTACGAAAATATAATTATATGTTTTTGAGTATTAATCAATTTAAATTTCTTTATAACTCCTCTAACAACTTTATCTAATTTATGTAGTTAGTCTGTCGTAATTATAAAAGGCTCTCCACTAATTTTTTAATTCAGTGATCGGCTTTTTGTTTATATTGTTTGTCATTTTTGCCATAACAGCACATTCTTCCATTTTGTCTCTCCAGTTCTCAAGATTTGGGCAGATTTCAGACTTCCACTTGGTTGCAAATACTAGTCTTGCTGCGGTTAACATGTATCTGAACAGTTCATGCTCTAATCTATTTATATTAGATGGTAAAATTCCTAATAGCATAGTCCAAGGTTTCATGGGAAATTTTAAATTCAAGATTTTCTCCATAGGAAGAATGCTTTCATAAACGGAAAGAGACCGTGGATGAATACCACTAGGTATATATATTATCATATTATGTAATTTCTGCATTGTTTAATATCCTATGATAATTTACATACACTTTGTTTTAGTCTTTTTCAGCTACTTTGTTCAGCCACTTCATTTCAGCTACTTGGTTTTAATTTCCACAACCTCATCCTATTACATTGCTCATTGGATGTCCCATTCCATTGACTGCATTGACTTTGGTGTAGTGGTTAAGAGTGGCGGGTTGGATTCCCTGCTCCTCTACTTGAAGCCAGCTAGGTGACCTTGGGTCAGTCACAAGTTTTCTTAGAGCTGTTGTCTGAAGAGCAGTTCTCTCAGAGCTCTCTCAGCCACACCTGCCTCACAGGGGAGAGGAAGGGAAGGAGATTTTAAGCCACTCTGAGATTCTGAGTAAAGGGCAGGGTATAAATCCAATCAATCTCTTCTTCTTCTTCTTCTTCTTCTTCTTCTTCTTCTTCTTCTTCTTCTTCTTCTTCTTCGAATCATAGAATCTTAGTTGGAAGGGACCGTGCAGGTCATCTAGTCCAACCCCCTGCACTCTGCAGGAGCATAGCCGAAAGACAGCCCTACATACCTACAACATACCCGAAAGATGGTCGTCCAGCCTCTGCTTGAAAACGTCCAGCGAAGGAGCATCCACCACCTCCCGAGGCAGGAGGTGATATCCATAGATTCATGGAGGATAAGTCTATCAGTGGCTACTGGGAATACCATTGCTTTGACCACACAGACTTTTGTTGGCAGGGTGATGTCTCTACTTTTTATTTGCTGTAGATAATCAGTAACAGGCCTTCATGCCATTCTTGTAAAGATCCCATGGGCCTCAGGCTAGCCACTGCTGACCCAAAAACCAGGCTGTTCAGTTGATTGGCATGCCATGAATCCGAGATTATTTTAATTCCTGTAAGTGCACGACTCGAACAGGACTCCCCAAACTGTCCTCAAATGCCACTTGAAATGAAAATCAGATTCTCTTTGACGTTCTGAAAAGGTGTTCCGCTATGTAGTAACTCCCGACTTCCTTGGAGGTCTCCCATCTCGGTACTAACCAGTACTAGTATCATACACTTGCTTCTATATTTTTGAGCTATATAGGTCCTCCGACTCAGGACCTCAGTGTATGCCAGGGACTCAAGGTGAATTTGGTAGCATGCTCAGATATTCTGAGTCCCCGTTGTTTCCCAAGGCTATCGGGCTCAGCTTAGGAGAGGCGAGGAGGGCACATAAACAGTCTCTACTGCCCAGAGATTCATTCAGACTCCCCGCTTATAAAACATAAAGGTTTATTTATAGGGATTAAAACGAACAGGGGGAGTTTGCACATAAAATAGACAATAGGCAAATCCTAAACCCTAACTATGCTAGCTTATCCTAAACAAATGGTTTGCTATTCCTTTCTCCCTGGAACTCCACCTCAGTTTTGGCTCGGCTACTTGCTTCAGAGTTCGCTCTGCCAAAGCTTGCTTGCTTGCAGACACTTTCGGTCTTCTAAGCAGCCTGCCCCCGGACTATACCTCACGGTGAACAGTTCAAGAAGATCCTTGCTGCGGCTCTTAGCTTCTTCAAGGCCACGTGCAGCACTCCTGGCATTCGTCAAGCTGTCGCCCTCAGTCTCCTGGCTTGCTTGGAACGCATAGACGTGTGTATTCAGGCAAGTTCATTCTTCCATCATGAATCTGAATCCTGCCTCTAGGACTGGATCTTTATTCTTAGATTCCCCAATCCCCGTCCTAGTCTAATTAGGGATTGCTGCCTTAACCAGCTGTTTCCCATTTACTTAGATCCTAGAAGGTACTGATACTGACTAAACTTACAGACACTTATCTGAGATGATCCTGCAAGTTAGTATCTCTGGCATGACAACTAGCTTCTGAGATCTGATGAGATCGGGCTAGTTTGGCCAAGGAGACCCCCTTAGGCAAAATCTGTTGGGCTACAGTGCCAACAAATAGATGGATGAGGAGCTGGTGAAACCTGCCCTCCTGTTGAGAGTTATTAGAAGTCCCAGTCTCTTTCCCCATCCGTGTTGATATTATAAACTTTCCCCTTAAG
>NW_015173744.1:208001-220491 GCF_001447785.1 Gekko japonicus
ACATTTTACAAGCTTATGCAGTGGATTTCTTGCCAACGTGAGCTAAGTTGATGCTGACAGTGATAAATACCCTGCGTTGGTTAACTAGCCCCATGCTGTGTCTTTGTGTACGAGAGGCCAGTCTCATAAATGAGTTCCTAGGACGTTCCTGTCCAAAACTCAGATTTTTCCTTTCTTTAATAAAGAGCATCTTCAGAATGTATTGACGCGCGGTGTCATCACTAAAGTGCAATTGAATCCGGGCCCGCCTGATGGCTCACAGCTGTTCTGAGTTGATAATCGCGCTTGATTAGTATTGATTCTCTGGGAATAGAAACCGACAATGGTCTTGTTTTAGATCAAAAGAGACATCTTCTTTTCATTTTTAGCTATCGTTTCTGTAGCAGAAAAACAGCAACAACAAGGCAGAACTGTATACGTGCATAGCCCCTTCGCACTACATAGAGAAAAAGAGACGGGATGAGTGGGGTGGGAGTCTCCTCTCCAAAGAGTTTTGGAACTTGGGGTGCCATTCCCTCGGTGGGGCCAGGGGATTTCCCGATTTTGGGGCCCCCAATCCACCACAGCCTACTTGGCCGTGGGGGAAGACCCACCCCGAGAAGTCCCCTCCCAGTGCCACTGGTGTAATGACATCACCCGGATGTGACGTCATCACGTTTCTGACGTTGGGGGCAACTGTCTAAGTTTTGGGCAAAACTCTATGGTTTTGAGGACCAAAAAGCCATAGAGTTTTAAAACCTAGATTGTCGCCCCCGATGTTGGAAACGTGATGTCACATCCGGGTGATGCCATTGTGGCACACATGCTTCGGGCACACACCAGAAGAGCACAAGGAATGATCGGGAGTCCCCTCCCGGCGGACAGGTAGGGTCTGGCAACCCTCTTTGGAACATAATCTGTGGTCTTGGTTGAAGCATGATTTAATTCACAGTATTCAGCCAGTGATACAATTTTTGTCCAATTTTGTCCACATCTTCAAAATCTGAACTTTGACTTTGAAATTCTGATGCTGATGGCAGGAAAAATATATCTGAATTATCAGGATCCAACCCTCAAAATCTCCAGGTATTTCCCAACCCTATTAAATTGGGAGGTAGCAAACTTGCTGAGGGTCAAAGAGGAGAGCACAAAGGTTGGCTTGAAGCTCAGCATCAAAAAAACTAAGATCACGGCATCCGGCCCCATCACTCCTTGGCAAATAGAAGGGGAAGTCGTGGAAGTAGTGACAGACTTCAGGTTCCTGGGATACCAGATCACCGCAGGCTGTGACAGCAGCCATGACATTAAAAGACGCCTGCTCCTTGGGAGGAAAGCGATGGCAAACCTAAACAGCATGATAAAAAGTAGAGACATCACCCAGCTCAGGAAGGATGGCTCCATGGAAAACTAATTTATGAAGCAGCCAAATCGCTCGCTCACAACTTTAACGCCAGTAGCTCACAAAGTAGATTTTTTGCTCATGAGACTCTACAGTTTAGAGGGAAGAAGAAGAAGAGATTGGATTTATACCCCATGGCCCTTCACTACCCAAAGGTGTCTCTGAGCGGCTTACAAACTCCTTTCCCTCCCCCTCCCCACAACAGACACCCTGGGAGGTGGGTGGGGCTGAGAGAGCTCTTTCAAGAACTGCTCTTTTTCAAGATCAGCTGTGCCAGAACTTCGGCTTACCCTAGGTCATCCATCCAGGTGCAAGTGGAGGAGTGGGGAATCAAACCCAGTTTTCCCAGATTAGAGTCCATGCACTTAACCACTACACCAGACTGGCATTGGTCACTGCTCAATTCTTCAGATACAACTAGAATGTGAGACCATCTGTCATACATATTGGAAAGTGGAGTGATTTCAGATGCCAAATGACATTAACAGGCAAATGACAATAGCAGGTGTTATTGGATTAGGTGTGATATGCAGAGAGGTAGTAGACCTGGAGAAATCAGCATTAGTAATGATACAGGAAGCCTAGGTCTTGATTCAGTCCAGGTGGATGCACTGCCTTGTGCTTTGTTAGCAGTTGCAATTCAGCAGTCTTTGGAAATGACAGGGACAAAACATTTCCAGGAGGTGTGCTTCTTTCAAGCTCTGCGTCAGCCACATCGGGAAGAAACAAAGCAACTGAAAGCCATCCTTCCTTTTTGTTTTGTTTTTCCAAGCCATCACTAACCTTGTTTCAGTCTCTCTTCTAACCAACTGTAGGAGCCTACGGGTCCTGCAGAACATGATTGGAAAACCAATGTGCTCCCAGCAACTAATTCCCCCTTCATAACGGGATTTCGAGCAAAGATGCCTACGGTCAAAGCGAGCTCTGGATCCACTCCTAAAAGAATTGTTTTGTTTTCTCTGTATTTCTGCCAGTTGTAATCTTAAGGATGCTTTTAATTAACGCTCTCTTTGTAATTTACAACAGGGTTAACCAGCTGCATTGTTGGAAATAATTAACTTCTCCTCTCTACTAGGTATGCAAGCCAAAGGCAAAAGTGCATTTCCTTTAAAGAAAAGATTCGGTGGGGTGAACTCACTTGTTGAACGCTCCTAACATTTCTACATCATATGTTGTACAAGAGAGAAGAAAGGGGGGGGACCCCTGCAATTGCTTTTTAAATAGCTGGAGAGTTTACTTCTTTATCGAGAGTAAGGCAAAAAAAATTGGGAGGGGGGGGCTCAGCTTTTTAAATATTCTAGTATTCTGCATTTAGTATTTGTTGAACCCAACAAAAGGAGTTGACCACTGTGTGAGACAGGATGCTGGAATAGATGGACCACTGGTCTGATCCAGGAGGGCTCTTCTGATGTTCTTATAGATAGATTCATGGAGGCTTTGTGTATCAATAGCTACTACCCATGGTGATTGAGGGGAACCTCCACATTCAGAGGCACCAAACCTCTGAATCCCAGAGCCAGGAGACAACATCAGGGGAAGGCCTCGGCCTCTCTGCCCTTCTGTTGGCCCTCCAGAGGAACTGGTTGGCCACTGTGTGAGACAGGATGCTGGACTGGATGGACCACTGGTCTGATCCAGCAGGGCTCTTCTGAGGTTCTTCACAGGGGAAGGCCTCGGCCTCTCTGCCCTTCTGTTGGCCCTCCAGAGGAACTGGTTGGCCACTGTGTGAGACAGGATGCTGGACTGGATGGACCACTGGTCTGATCCAGCAGGGCTCTTCTGAGGTTCTTCACAGGGGAAGGCCTCGGCCTCTCTGCCCTTCTGTTGGCCCTCCAGAGGAACTGGTTGGCCACTGTGTGAGACAGGATGCTGGACTGGATGGACCACTGGTCTGATCCAGCAGGGCTCTTCTGAGGTTCTTCACAGGGGAAGGCCTCGGCCTCTCTGCCCTTCTGTTGGCCCTCCAGAGGAACTGGTTGGCCACTGTGTGAGACAGGATGCTGGACTGGATGGACCACTGGTCTGATCCAGCAGGGCTCTTCTGAGGTTCTTCACAGGGGAAGGCCTCGGCCTCTCTGCCCTTCTGTTGGCCCTCCAGAGGAACTGGTTGGCCACTGTGTGAGACAGGATGCTGGACTGGATGGACCACTGGTCTGATCCAGCAGGCCTCTTCTTAGGTTCTTACTGAGAATTTTTAACGATCATTTTGTTCCTTTTCATTATCTTCCCTCACCAATTTTTTGTGACAGGTGACTAGCAGGGCCTCTGATTACAAGTCTAGTCATTTGTCTATGAAGATAGCATCTAGTTTATCTTAATCAACTGATCTGCCTGGGATGACAGACATGCTAATGCTGCATGCAAAGTACCTTGGGAAGAGCAGGTGAAGGAGCGTCTTTGTAGCAGTTCCGCCACCAGTGATGTGAAAGCCAAATAGCTTGCGGTTCCACTTTGCACATGTTGTGTCCGCTGACCGCCACCAGAGGCCAGCGCACACTCCTGAGCTTCAGTCAGGAATAACTGGGGGAACCAATGTTACCTTGGCGGGAGATTCAAACCCGCCATTGGGATCCAGGGGGTGTCCTCTGGGTGTGTATATTTTTGGCCAGCCGGCCGTTTTTTTGGTCTTTGTTGTGTACCAGTAAAGTATGCTGATCACTACATCGGTCTCCATGCTTACTTCATGCGTCTAACCCACTATACTTCAGCACCAGAGCACAAAAATTCAGCTGTTGCAAAATGCAAGCCAGTTGGCTGATTTCTGAACTGTTGAACCAGCAAGTCCAAAATTTTGTGTAATACAAAACAAACTGAGATTTGGATTTTATTAGGAGAGGGAGGGCAGGAAGGGTTGCATCAGTGCTTAGTTCTTGGGACCCTTTCTTACACGTCCAGGGAAATGCTAATCACCACTTTGGGGTCAAGAAGCAATTTTTCTCCAGACCAGTTTGGCCGGGATCTTGGAGGTTTTTTGTCATCTTCTGGGTGTCGGGGGTGGTGGTGTATTTGTGAATTTCCTTCATTGTGCAGGGGTTGGACGAGATGACCCCAGAGGTACCTTCCAAACCCATGATTCTATTATTCCATGATTTTAATCCGGTTTCCAATCTGGAAAAAGATTCAGCCCTCAGTACCAAATTCTGGGTTGCTCTGCTGTTAATCATACTTCTGTGATAAGACTCATAGAATCATAGAATGTTAGTGTTGGAAGGGATCTTTCAGGTCATCTAGTCTAACCCCCTGCACTATGCAGGAGCATAGCTGACAGACAGCCCTACATACCTACAACATACCCGAAAGATGGTAATCCAGCCTCTGCTTCAAAAAGTCCAGCAAAGGAGCATCCACCACCTCCCAAGGCAGACTGTTCCACTGCTCAACCACTCTTACAGGTAGGAAGTTTCTCCTGATATTTAGCCGGTAACAACTCCCTTGTAATTTCCACCCGTTAGATCTAGTCTTGCAATCCAGAGCAAGAGAGAATAGATCCGCTCCATCTTCTACATGACAGCCCTTCAAGTACTTGAAGACTGCAATCCTGTCCCCTCTAAGCCTTCTCTTTCCCAGGCTAAACAGACCCAACTCTTTCAGCCTTTCCTCATAAGACTTGGATTCCAACCCTCTTACCATCCTGGTTGCCCTCTTCCGGACACGCTCGAGCTTGTCAACATCCTTCCTCAAATGTGGTGCCCAAAACTGGACACAGGACTCCAGGTGAGGCCGGACCATAGCAGAATAGAGCGGAACCACCACCTCCCATGATCTGGACACAAGGCTTCTGTTAATGCATCCTAAGATTGCATTAGCTTTCTTCGCAGCCACATCGCACTGCAGGCTCATGTTTAGCTTGTGATCAACCAGAACACCCAGATCCCTTTCACATGTGCTGCTGTCAAGCCAAGTCCCTCCCATTCTATATCTGAACAGTGATAGTAGTTCTGAATCCCAGAAATATAAAATGGTACCAAACTTTATGGGTGTAAATAATGGCTGTATTATTCTGCACGTGTTTTTAATGAGTGTCAATAATGAGTGCATGAAGACCTATCAGAACTGGATACGTGCACCTATGCCCTGGAAGTAGGGTTGCCAGTCTCCAGGTGGGGCCTGGAGATCTCCTGGAATGGCAACTGATTTCCGGACTATTAAGTCCAGTTCTCCCAGAGGAAATGAACGCTTTGGAGGGTGGACTCTGTGGCATTATACCCCATTGAGATCCATCGCCTCCCACTCCCCCCATCCACAGGTTTGGCCTCCAACACTAACTGGAAGTCCAACCACATCCACAAAGATCACATGAATGGCCAGTTCTGCATTGGTTTTTCCCTCCATTGTTTTACCAAACCCACGTTGGAACAGAAAAGGTGCAGCTCAAAACCGCATTCAAATACCTGGAGACTTTGGGGGTGGATCCGGGAGAGGGAGGGGCTTGGGGAGGGGCCTCAGCACGGTTCAGTGCCAGAGAGTCCCCCCTTCAAAGCAGCCATTTTCTCCAGGGGAGCTGATCTCTGACAGCAGGAGATCAGTTGTAAAAGCGGGAGATCCCCAGGCCCCACCTGGAGGCTGGCGACCCTAACCCTGTGGCAACGCCGTACTGACTGCAAAGTCACCCCCAAATGGCCATAGGTCTATGCAGAAGGTACCATAAAACCCCACGATCAAAGAAAGTGAAAGCAGCATGCAGGGTGGAGGGTACCACAAAATCCGATGATCAAAGAACATAAGAACATCAGAGAAGCCAATGTTGGATCAGGTCAATGGCCCATCCAGTCCAACACTCCGGGTGCGTTCAGATGGGGCATTTATGCTGGTATAGATGCCGGTTGGAATCGGTGTACTTAAGGGCGATCACACGGCAAACATCTGCCTTCCGTCCCTAACCGTTGCAAACAGCCTTTAACCGTTGTATTCTGCTACTAGGTCCCCAAGTGGTGGTATCCTGAGTGCACCGTTTCCAACTGCAGTATCCCTGTCTGATCGCTCTCCGCTGGTGTAGAGCCACTTCCGTTCAGAAGCCCGAGGCTTCCGCTTTTTGACCGCCTTTTTTTTTTTTAGTAGGCGATGTGCGCTTGGGCGAAGCTTCGCCCCGTCGTTCATAATAATAATTTTTAAAATCTGCCTAGTGTAAGGCTTTAGATGAGTCCAGGACCTCACAGAGGCCAGTTTCAGAGTAAAAATTTAAAGGGACGTCTTCGCTTCAGGGCACGCTTTTTGGGTCGGGGTGTTCTGCGACCGGCGCGAAGATCTCAACTCTGTGGATGGCTGCCTATGCGCATGTGCAAAATGTGAATGGGCATATCGCGATGTGCTGCGCAGTCAGGAGGTGAGTGTGATTGCGTTTCTTCCAGACCAAACTGCTCCGGTTCCAACTGGAGCAGTTTATGCTGGTTGAAATGGCGCGTCAGTGACCAAAAATACCAGGGGCCGTCAGGAGGTCCAGCAGTGGGGCCAGGTGAACCTCCTGATGGCAAGTGACGGCAACATGCAATGCAGAGGGGAATTTCCGTTCCAACGTTGGTTTGCTAAAACAACGGAAGGGAAAGCTAGTGCAGAATAACCCAACGTCGTCAATGAATTGTTGAATGAATGAATGGCTATTGTCCGAGGCTCAATGTGGTTAAGACGCTGAACTGCAGGCTGTGGAAGGTCAGTAGTTCAGCAGTTCGAGACCCGAGTTGCCACATGGCGGAGTGAGCTCCCGTCTCTGGTCCCAGCTCCTGCCAACCTAGCAGTTTGAAAACAAGAAATTGCAAGTAGATAAATAGGGACCACTTCGGTGGGAAGGGAACAGCGTTCCGTGCGCCTTGGTGTTTAGTCATGCCGGCCACATGACCACGGAAACATTTTCGGACAGCGCTGGCTCTTCGGCTTGGAAACAGAGATGAGCACTGCAACCCTAGAGTCGGACACGACTGGCTTTCGAGCAAGGGAACCTTTACCTTTACTTTATTGTTCGAGACCAGCTCAAGAGTATACACACTACCAGCAGAGTTTCATACATAAATCACATATGTTATATTAAAATGAACAAATATAATCCATTAGATTAATACGGGATTACAACAAATTGCGCAGTGGCACAGGAGCTGGCCACTTCAGGGTTGCCCACTTCCCCAGGGGACCTGGTGATCTCCCAGAATTACAACTGATCTCCAGATGACAGAGGTCAGTTGACCTTCAGGAAAATGGCTGCTTTGGAGGGTGGACCCTTGAGGCCCCTTCCCAAACCCCGCTTTCCCCAGGATCCACCCCCAAATCTCCAGGAATCTCCCAACCCAAGGATCCAGTGCCTCTGGTCCGGGAGGAGAAAGGAAGCATAGAATTCCTCTGATCTACCTGGAATTATTCACAGAATAGGAGTCATAAAACCATGTCTAAAATCACACAGCCAGATGTAGCCCACAGACTACGATGTTCACTGACAACATGTTCCATGGGATGCTGCCACCGCCCGCCATCGCAGACGAACTATCGCAGTGCTAGCACTTTGTATGTGTTTATGTGCATATTGTTATGATTATGATATGTTTATGATTCTATTTAAATCTGTTTTAGGTCTGCAGTGCTCTATTTTACGGAAGCCGCCCTGAGCCTGCCGCGGCAGGGAGGGCGGGGTATAAATCAAATAAATAAATAAATAAATAAATAAAATAACAAAAAAGGAAATGCATGAGAACGTGCTCATGCGTTTCCACTTCCTCACATGCAGAAGGGTATAGATATGCTCAGGGGTCATTTCGTAGAAAAAGAGGTGCAGGATCTCATTAGCATTACTTATTAGCGTAACTTATTTGCATATGCCACGCCCCCTGGCATCACTGGAAGTGTGCCAGAAGGCAACACCCACTGCTCAGGCTCCACTGGACTCTTTTGGATTGCTAGCTATTGGGGGGGGGGTGCAGATCTGTCCTCGCAGAGGAGGAAGATCTTGTACCTGAATAAAACTTGGTCCTAAAGGTGCCACTGGACTGTTTTGGGCCGGGGGGAGCTCTGCAACTTACCTGGCTGCTTGCTTCTTGCTCTGACTGAGGGCTGCTGGGAGCAGGGGGTGGGGCTGGGAGCAGGGGGTGGGGCTTGTTGCATGTGCCCACCCCCTGGGCTCTTTACTGCTGGAGCTCCGCTCCTGTGCGCTCCTGCAGGAAATGACCCCTGCATAAGCTCCTATTGTGATACTCCACAAAATGTCCCTGTCAGGCCCTACGCGGGCCGGGGGAGTGGCTGGACAGCGGGACCAGTCCAGGATGGGCTTGAATGCCAGGCGCCAGGAGTTGCCTCAGAAATCGCCCAGGGTGGTTGCCTCCCCTCCCCTGTCAGCAGCCTGCCCCTGGCAGACGTGTGTGAGTGGATAAGGCTCATGCCCGGGTCTCCCTCCTTACGTCTTCCCGCTAGGTTCCGGCAAATCCTCCTCGGCTTCTCTCTTTCCGCCCTTTACTACTCCCCGTCCGTCCCCTCGGCCCGCCGCTCACGCCTTACAGGAACTGAGCCAGGGGACTCCAGTCAGAGATTCCAGGCCCCACCGTGAACTTTCCCCATCCTTCCCCTTCCCCGTCTGTGCCATGTCGGGTGGCCCCGCTGACGCTCCTTCCGCACACCCCCTCCCTTTGTTGTGGGGCAGCCTCCACTGAGCCGGCAGGGAAGAATCCCAGGCCCCTCGGGGAATCCCTGCAGGGGTTCGCTGACGGGTTGGTGCCGGAACCTGGGCCTCCCTGGGACCCATCTCCCCGCAGAGTCCGGAGGGGCCCGGTGGCGTCCTCCTGACAGTCCCTTTCACAAGAGGGCAGAAGGAAGGACACGGAGTCGGACCAAAGTCAAAGCTTACCTAAATTTGGGGAGGCTTAGGATGGCCAGGTAATTAGAAGGCACAGACTTCTTGTGCCTGAAGAAATGCTATTTTGTGGCAAGACTGAAGGATGTTGAAATTCAATATTCAAAATCCTTTGCTTAATTATGGATTTAGCTTTTGAGCATCCAAGGGCTGTTAAGCTACTGGGAGAATACCCAACAGTCAGTCATGTCTCTGAAAAGAGTCTTTTCCATTTTGACTGAAAGGCATCTATTAGTGTCAAAGGCAGAAGTCCCACGGGAAAGAAAACATTTATTCAGTTCTCCAGGCAGGGCTTCAAGAGGAATTAAGCCCGCCTCAAGATGCAAGGCCCTCACGGGGGACGCAGGGAGGAACCGCAAATATGGCTGACTAATCTGTGTGATTTCAAACCATCTGAAGTTATCATATGCACATAACTGAGAACCATATCAGAACCGTGGGTAACCCCAGGCGAACCCTGCTTGGTGGGGTGGGTGGGAAATAACACCTGGTATTTTTCGGGTTCGGGTACATTGAACCCGGAAAATATCCGTATTTCCCAATATTCCCAAATTCCAATACCAGTATGGTGTTCAGATTCAGTAAATATTTAGGACTGCCTAATTTTTTCAGCTCCATTATACCCTATGGGGACCATTATAATGGTCCCTATAGGGTATAACACAGAATCTATCTGATGGTATTTGGGGCTCTATGGAGGCTATTTTTTGAGGTAGAGACACCAGATTATCAGCACAGCTGCTGGTGCCTCTCCTCAACACCCCCCCCCCCCCTTTCAAAAAAATTGGGATGGGGGGGCCCATTTTAGATTGGACTAGGGGGTCCAATTCTATGAGACCCCAAAGAAGGTACCCCATCCTCCATTGTTTCCAAGGGAGGGGGGAAAGGCATTTAAAGGAATCATGGTCCCTTTAAATGCCTTCTCTAAGCTGAGAGTTCACTCTGAAGATATTTAAAGGGACTGAGAGCCCTTTAAACGCTCTAACTGTGGCTATCCGGTGGTCCCAAAACATCCCAAATATACATGTTACATATATTTTTGGGATTTTTGGGGTCAGCCATTTTTGGATAGCCAAATAAGTAGTTAGGGATGCCAGCCTCCAGGTGGGGCCTGGGGATCCCCTAGAATTACATCTCATCTCCAGACTGCAGAAATCAGTTCCCCTGGAGAAAATGGCTGCGTTGGAGGTGCAATACCCTCGGCCATAGAAACATGAATACCTGTGGGGATGTATTGTCCTTCTTTGGTATACAAAAATTTCTTATCAATGCAGAAATGCTTCTCTGGGTGGCATGTGAATGTTTTAAGCAGTAGATGGGGGTGGGGCTTGCATTGGCAGGCTTTATGGTTGCCAACCTCCAGAGTTCTCCAAGAATTAAAAGTGATCTCCAGCCTACAGTTCCCCTGGAGAAAATGGTTGCTTTGAGGGATGAAGACGAAGAAGAGATTGGATTTATACCCCGCCCTTCACTACCCAAAGGAGACTTAGAGTGGCTTACAAACACCTTTCCCTTCCTCTCCCCACAAAGGACACCCTGTGAGGTAGGTGGGGCTGAGAGAGCTCTGACAGAAACTGCTCTTTTTCAAGGACAGCTCTCCCAGAACTATGGCTTGCCCAAGGTCATCCAGCAGCTGCAAGTGAAGAAGAAGAAGAAGAAGAGATTGGATTTATACCCCACCCTTCAGTACCCAAAGGTGTCTCAGAGTGGCTTACAAACTCCTTTCCCTTCCCCTCCTCCCCACAACAGACACCCTGTGAGGTAGGTGGGGCTTAGAGAGCTCTTGACAGAAACTGCTCTTTTTCAGGAACAGCTCTTATCAGAGCTACGGCTTGCCCAAGGTCATACAGCAGGTGCAAGTGGAGGAGTGGGGAATCAAACCCGGTTCTCCCAGATTAGAGTCCGTGCACTTAGCCACTACACCAAACTGGCTCTATAGCATCACATCATAAGAACATAAAAATAGCCCTGCTGGATCAGAGCAATAGTCCATTCTAGTCGAGCATCCTGTCTCCCAAAGTTCCTCTGGAGGTCCAACAACAAGGCAGAGAGGCTGAGGCCTTCCTAAGAACATAAAAAGAGCCCTGCTGGATCAGACCAGTCCAGTCCAGTCCGGTGTTCCCTCTAAGCTGAGTTAGTGTGAGCTAGCTCACAGTTTTTTAGCCTCCGGCTCACACATTTTTGCCTTAGCTCAGGAAGGAGGGCTCCAGAGCAAACTCATTTACGCAGCAGCCAAATCACCCACTCACAGTTTTCATGCCAATCGCTCCCAAAGTAGGATTTTTGCTCACAGGACTCCACTGCTTAGGGGAAGCATTGGTCCAGTGGTCCATCTAGTCCGTCATCCTGTCTCTAGGGCGGCCAGGTCTGATGGTTGCGTAGGTGGGAGGACTGAGAGGGCGGTCTGGGAGCAGAGTTGCCAGGCCTTACCTGGCTGCCGGTGTGTGTGTGTGTGTGTGTGGGGTTTCCAGTCCTTCTCCCGGACTTCTTTGGCATGTGCACAAAGTGAGTACGCAGCGATGATGTCACTTGGAGTTGGGAACCCTAGCTTAGGACCGTGTTTGCTGTGGAACGTCATGGATCTTAGAGCATAGAACATGAGGACCCCCTTGGAGCTGTCGTGGAATCCAATGACATCAAGGAGGCAGTTTGTGGGGGGGTGGGTGGGAGTTTGGTTGTTTTCCTTCAACTTGCCAGCCACCCGAGCTCCACTCCTGGCCGAGGGAAAGGCGGAACTGAGCTTCCCTTTAGGACGGGACCTCTCCGAAGCCTTTAAAAGGTAAGCAATCGAGTAACTGAAATATGAATTCCTGTCATCTTTGTTTTATTTCCTCCTCCTGTTTTTGAAGTGAATCTGGAGGGACGCAGGCAGGGAGGGGGATAATCCATCGTTCCTCTTCTCGGAGAATAATTTCTGCACCGGTCCTGAGTTTTTGCTTCTCCGCAGCACTTTTTGGACTTTCTGCCGGACTGAGGTCAAAACAAACTGAAAGCGATGAGAAGGAGGCTCTGTGGAGAGTCAGCAGCTTGTCCGTGGGTGAAACGACCGTCGGTTTCGCTCAGGAGCGTCCACGGTGTCTCTTTCCGGCCTTGGGCCTTTGCCTCCAACTGGCAGGGGTGGTCACGTTTCCGTGATGGTTCCAGGATAGCCTGGCCAACTCTGGGCTGGGAAATACCTGGAGATTTTGGGGGGTGGAGTCTGGAGAAGATAGATGGAGTTTGGGGAAGGAACTCAGCAAGTAAAATCAGAGTCCACCCTCCAAAGAGCTCTTGACAGAAACCGCTCT
>NW_015173744.1:220690-221710 GCF_001447785.1 Gekko japonicus
TCTTCTTCTTCTTCTTCTTCTTCTTCTTCTTCTTCTTCTTCCTCCTCCTCCTCCTCCTCCTCCTCCTCCTCCACTTGCACCTGGCTGGATGGCCTTGGGCAAGCCATAGTTCTGACAAGAGCTGTCCTTGAAAAAGAGCAGTTTCTGTCAGAGCTCTCAGCCCCACCTACCTCACAGGGTGTCTGCTGTGGGGAGGGGAAGGGAAAGGAGTGTGTAAGCCGCTCTGTGACTCTGAGGGAAGGGCAGGGGGTATAAAGCCACTCTCCTCCTCCTCCTTCTTCTCTGTCATCTGGAGATCAGTTGTAATACTGGGAGATCTACAGGCTCCACCTGGAGGTTGGCAGCCCATCTCCAGGAACTGAGCTGGAGGTGCTCCACCACTCATCTAGGTCCGGACATCAGCAATACTTCCCAGGTTGTTATGTGGTTACCAACAGTGTTCCCTCTAAGCTGAGTTAGTGTGAGCCAGCTCACAGTTTTTAGCCTCCAGCTCACACATTTTTGGCTTAGCTCCGGAAGGATGGCTCCAGAGCAAACTGATTTATGTAGTAGCCAAATCTCTTGCTCCCAACTTTAATGCCAGGAGCTCACAAAGTAGAATTTTTGCTCACAAGACCCCGCAGCTTAGAGGGAACATTGGTTACCAACCTCCTGGCGGGGCCTGGAGTTGAGCCTCCCAAGAGTCGGGAGAGCTTGACCAGCCCTCTTGGGGGTCCCCTGGAGGGGACGGCCACTTTTGGAAGGTGGACTCCGTGTCACTCTACCCCACTACGGTCCCTCCCTCCCCAAGCCCCACCCTCCCCAGCTCCACCCCACAATCTCCAGAGTCGGATTCAACTGGCTTTCGAGCAAGGGAATCTTTACCTTTACCTTACTTTTTAGATATTCCAGAGCACATTGACAATCTGTTTCCCCCCTCCTTTCTGTGTCTCAACTGATAGCCTTGTTTAGGACCCGCCCCCCCCCCAATTTAGAGTCAGAGTCTTCCTCAGAGGTTTCAGCTTCTCCTTCTTCCTCGCT
>NW_015173744.1:221768-232450 GCF_001447785.1 Gekko japonicus
TCTTATATCTTTGTCTTTTATCTTCAAGGTAGCTCCATTAGATGCTTTCAGTAATTGGTTTCTCACTTTTCTTCGAGAGAATCTTATTGTAACTTCCCCTGGCAGATTATTCTTTCTAATAAATTCTGAATACAATCTGTTGACCATATCTATTTTGCTTTGAAGTTGATTCGATGTCATCTCTGCCATGGGCATGAGAGCGTCGCCAACAATCTGTCTCAGATTCTCTCCTTTCTCTTCCTGGATCCCTTGAAGTCTCAAGACATAGCTTGCTCTTTCCATTTGTAGCTGTAATACTTGAGACTCTTCGATTTGACACTTTCCCCCCAGTGCCTGCAGTTTTTTGGCCATCTTTTTTTAGTTGGTATCAATCACTTTGCACTCCTGCTCCATTTTTTCTATTTTTTGAGTATTTGTAGCCATTTGCGCTTGCTGTGTATCCAGCTTGTTATCAATTGCCGTAATTTTCTCCAGCAGAGGGCGAAGTGCTTCCAACAAGAGCCTTTGAAGTTCCGCTGCAGAGTCCTGCCTAGAAGCAGAACTCGCAGGGCTGGAGCTTCCGGGAAGAAGCTTTGCTTTCGCTTGTTTGTCTCTAGAGTCCTTCGCCGTCGGTGGCGCCATGTTTGAGAATTGTTTACTTTTATCAAAAGTTTGTTAAAGTCTCTGGAAATTCTTTTGTAATGTGGTAAACTCTTACAGTCTCTTTATTCCCATCTCTTTTTGTGACAGCCAATGTTCCCTCTAAGCTATGGAGTACTGTGAGCAAAAATTCTACTTTGTGAGCTACTGGCATTAAAGCTGTGAGCAGAAGCTTTGGCTGCTGCATAAATTAGTTTGCTCTGGAGCCCTCCTTCCTGAGCTGAGACAAAAATGTGTGAGCCAGGAGCTAAAAAACAGTGAGCTAGCTCACACTAACTCAGCTTAGAGAGAACACTGGTGATAGCCCCCCCTTTTGTAGCTTAAATCACCTGTAAACAGTTCTTAACGGAGGGGAGTGTCCCCCCCATTTTATTTCGGACGAGCCATGTGTTTTTTAGTTATCTCACTTGTACTTAAACTCACATTTTCAACGATTGCTCGCCTGTGTCCAATATCACTTGATCACCAAACACTTGATCCGGTGTGCTGATCTTGTTCCCATATGGGACACTCCACGGTGGGACCATTGGGGCTTGGAGTAGCCCCCCCCTCGCTAGCTGTTCTCACTGGGGGGGAGCTCTCTAGCACCCCATGGCTGGGAGCCCTTCTCCCAGGCTTTTGGGGTGGCACAGACAATCGCGCCCCCTCCCAGCCATGGGCGCTGGCAGGCTTCTCCCGAAGGTTCGGGAGATAGCTGCTGCCATGGTGATCGCCAAAACTGGAACCTCCCCTGGATTAATTTGATTATCCAGTGCCCCCCTAAAAAAATTAAATGCCCCCTGACTTTAAAAAATCTTGGCTACGGGCCTGCCCCCAGTCCAACATAGAATCTCAAGCGGCTCCTCCCTAGCCAGCTTCCCCCTTTCCACTTAAATCACTGGCTTCCAGCCCCACCCCTCCCTCCTGGCTCAAGTTTCCCCCTTCACCAGAGGACTCCCTTGCTCCTTAACCCCAGCCTTTCCCCTCTCTAGCCCCATGTTGGCGGGGGGGGGGGAGCCCAGCCTCAGCTGCCCTTCGATGCCCTGACCCCCCCCCCCCGGGGGGGATGTGAATTAGGGGTTAACTGGACATTTGCTCCCGGGGCTGTAGGACCTCCCCACCCTAGGGGTGCCTCTCTGGACCCTGGGAGTCGTCTCTCTCTTCTGTGGGCACATCCTCTTTTGGCCATCCCTGGGGGGACCAGTCTGTCATTCGGCCTTTCTATCTCTGTCGGCAGGGCTCGGAGGTGTTTCTCCCCTATGGCATCACCCTCTAGCATGCACTCTAGGGCCAAGGACGGGGCCGGTGGGTCCCAGCCAGCCTCCGGACAACAATTTCCAATGAAATACAGAATGTCATAACCCGGTTAGCGACAGAGACGGCTCATGGCTGAGAAAACAGACTCGGGAAATCGGATTGCAGCTCTGAGGTTTCACAGCTGGCTGATTCTATCAAAACGCTGGGACTTGGTCAGAAATGCCTCAATGACTGCCAGCAGCGTAATTGGAAGGAACCAAATGGTACCCCTCGAGCACAAGGAAGGCCGCGTTAGGCACCCCTATGCCCGCTGAGATCCGTGTGCTTCAGTGTGCCCAGTGCCACGATTGACTGGAGTTTTTGTGCAGGGCCCTGGAATGCAGCCACGTGGCCCGGATTCTCGGGCGTAGGGCTGCTGGGATTGAAGAGGCCTGAGCTTTGGCACTGGAACTTCCACACAGGACGCTTCTGGGCACCATCCGCCATCTGCCATTTCCCCCCTCTGCAGTACAGGATGACTTTTTGGAAGACCGGAGAAAAATGCAGTAAGGAACTATCTGGAGGCAGACCAGCCAGTTTGGTGTAGTAGTTAAGTGCACGGACTCTAATCTGGGAGAACTGGGTTTGATTCCCCACTCCTCTACGTGCAGCTGCTGGCGTGGCCTTGGGTTAGGTACAAGTTCTCTCAGCTGTTCTGGAAAGAGCAGTTCTCAAAAGAGCTCTCTCAGCCCCACCTACCTCACAGGCAGTGTTCCCTTTAAGCTGAGTTAGTGTGAGCTAGCTCACAGTTTTTTAGCCTCCGGCTCACACATTTTGGTCTCAGCTCAGGCAGGCGGGCTCAAGAGCAGACTAATTGATGCAGCAGCCAAATGGCTCGCTCACAACTTTAATGCCAATAGGTCACAAAGCAGAATTTTCGCTCACAAGAGGCTTAGAGGGAGCATTGCTCACAGGGTGTCTGTTGTGGGGAGGGGAAGGGAAAGGAGATTGTAAGCCATTCTGAGACTCCTTCGGGTAGTGAAGGGCAGGGTATAAATCCAATATCTTCTTCTTCTGTAGGGCAGCAGGGTAGACATCTCCAGGGGACTTTCACAGGCCCGTAGCTACAGTGGGGCTCTTGGGGTCTCCGCCCCCTTTCTTAAAGGCACAGTCCCACAAGAATTTCTCCTGTAAATGCTTCTTTCAATCATTTAAAAACGTTTTTAAAGGTGTGTACTTTTTTAAGCAGAGTGGGATGCTGTAGCTGACTAATCCTCGCACTGAGCAAGGGGGTTGGAGTAGGTGACCTCTAGGATCCCTTCTAACTATATGTCAAGAGACTGGTCTCCTTGAAGATAGTTTTTCTGCCTAAGGGTTTCTTGACTATAGAAGTCCTCACCCCCACCTGCTGGCTTGTGATCAGAATCATTGCTTTGGCTGGCAGGAGTGATCGACATGCGGCAGCTGAAACTGCCATCTAAAGTGGTTGACAGCTTGCAATTGAGAGATCTATCCTGGTCGCAGCTCTCTGTTGGCTGAGTGGCTTCTCTTTCTGCACTGAGAACTTCAGCCCCCACCAGAAAAGAAATTGTTCCACAAGCCACAAAATGCTGGCTAGGGGCCTGGCCTGGCCTCTTGGAGCCTGGGCGCATGGTGAACTGCAGTAGCAGTCCATCCGGGAGTCCAATCAACGTAGTGAAGGACAGGCCATTTGAGTCACTAGTTGCCCCAGTGGCCCAAGGGACGGGGCAAGTGAGCAGTCAGACGGAAGGGTGGGGTGGCCTGGAGGGTGACCGCCGCTCTTCTAGGAGGAAGGAAGACCCTTCTGGGCAGGCACAACTTTTCTCTCAGAAGGAGCTATGGAGGAGGAATTGGCTGGAATCTCTCCAGGGAGATGAGGAAAGAGCCAGGAAGGGAAGAACGCAATGGTGTGTGAAAACCCTAGTGCAGGGGTGTCAAACATTTTATTTTATTTTATTTTATTTATTATTTATACTTATATCCCGCTTTTCCAGGTATCTGGCTCAAAGCAGCTAACAACATTAAAACAGCATAAACAACCAAGTTAAAACAATGAATAAATACCATACCAATTGAAACAACACCAGTTGCAATAAACCCAACAGAAATGGCGGTAATCCAAATCCCATCCAACGATCGGGGTCGCGCCCAGCAGAATCTCAGGCCCGAGGGTGTTCTAAAATTTCAGACCAGACGATGTTCCAGGGCACACCCATCAGTGGCAGCCTCTAATCAAAGGCCTGGTGGAAGAGCTCCGTTTTACAGGCCCTGCAGAACTGTAAAAGGTCCCACAGGGCCCTGATGTCCTCCGGGAGCTCATTCCACCAGTACGGGGCCGCCACTGAGAAAGCCCTGGCTCTGGTGACATTCAGCCTGGCTTCTTTTGGACCAGGGAGGGTCAGGTGATCTTTCGACATTTTACAAAGGATGTTGACAAGCTCGAGCGTGTCCGGAAGAGGGCAACCAGGATGGTGAGAGGGTTGGAATCCAAGTCGTACGAGGAAAGGCTGAAAGAGTTGGGGATGTTTAGCCTGGGAAAGAGAAGGCTTAGCGGGGACACGATTGCAGTCTTCAAGTATCTGAAGGGCTGTCATGCAGAAGATGGAGCACCCACCAAGTGTTTGTGAGATGCAATGAGATTGGGCTCCCCTGGGCCATCTAGGCCAGGGCTTTCTAAGCATCCTGAGTGGGAAAAGGAAGGGGGTGTATATGCCCCCCCCCCGTGTGTACATGAGGAGGAAGAGCTGGGCTTTATACCCCATCCTGCCCTGCTTCTCAGGCCAAGCAAGGGGATGGGATTGCACTGTGAATCTCAGGACCCGAAGTCATTTATCCTTGATCATCACTAGCCGCCGTCTGGAAAAAGAGAAAGGCTGAGGCAGCAGAGGAAGCATCATGAAATATCTGTAGGGATTTGCAGTGTAACAAATCCATCCTTTCCGAAAGGGTTCTGTTTGCGGTCTTTTGTGAAACGCACCTTCCTCGCTGTACCTCCACTTGAAGCACGTCACCGGAAGGCCACCGTCTCCACCTTTGCTGTTGGCTGGCTGTTCGCGAATCGAACGGGAGGAGATGAAGGATGGCCCAATTGTAGTGGGCGAGCCAGGGGGATTTGTTCTGGGGAGAGGGGGCAGGAGCGAAGACTGCCCTGCCGGTGTCCGAAGGCCGGCGCGGCCAGGCAAGACGGACTGGAGCCAAATCGAGGGCAGGCAATTCTGGACTGGGCCTCCTCCCTCTCCTTGAAAACTGTTACGTTCTACTACGAAGAGCGGAGACCCCGACGGGAACCGCACGCCAGACTCTAAATGTGTGGCGCAGTTGTACATTTGTCGTAGGTCAGGCACGCCAGCCGAGGAGCTTGCGATCCGCCAGGTTTGGTGCGGCTCATTCTTAACCTCCTTTGCACTTGTTAATAGACACTCTGCTGGCTGTCAGGGAGGGATAATGAACACCAAGCCAAGCAAAGACCTCCAACCTCCCTCTATCAGGGACAGTCATCGCCTGCGAGGCTTCGTGGGAGCCAGCTGGTTCCACGGTCCCCCACCACCACCCGCTTCCATTTCTCAAAACAAAAGAGGGCCAGAGGACAGAATTCTTCACCCGATTGCCGTTCATCTGCCAAAACGGCTTCCCAGAAAGGCTCCTCTTCTATCCAGATCCTCTCTGTTTGGAATCGAGCGGTGATTTATTAGCCAAGCAATAGGCAGCTCTGTAATCCATTACTGTGGGATTCATGAATATGTAATGCGTCATAACAGATCACCGTTTCCCCTCCCTTCTTTTTCTCGTGTGCTCCGGGATGTTGGTTTCCAAATACGCTTTCGCTTATTGATGTCCTCCCTCCGCGGATGGGAACACCAGGCCTTTCTGAGTCCCGCAGAGTCGCTCAGAATCAAAAGAGCTGCCTCCTGGAGCCGTCCATCTGTTTTAAAGTTTGCAGGCTTCACTTTCTTTGCCCCAACAAACACTCCTTCTCAATTCAAGCCCCATAACCGGGCCCGTAGCTACAGCGGGGCATTCCGGGGCCCAGCCCCATGACTTACTACCAAGCCCCCCCAACTTCCCATCCAGCCCAGGTCCCCCCGACTTCCAATTTTTTATTTTATTTGCGGCACTCCCTGGGGGGGTGTCTTGGGGGGTGTCTGTGTGGGGTGCTCCCCAACTTATTTAAAGACCCCCTGAATTTAAAAATCCTGGCTATGGGCCTGTGCAACTTTCTAACCTTGAGTACTCTGTTGTACCAGATTCGCGCAGAATGCTAGTACGGCATCACCTCCCAGTGCCGTATTTACTGCAAGATGGGTGGCCATGCCAGTCTGTCTGTAGCAGAAGAAAAGAGCCAGAGTCCAAGGGCACCTTAAAGACTAACCAAATTTGTGGCAAGGGAGGAGCTTTCGGGAGTCACTGCTCACTTCAGTCCATGAGGATCTTAAGGACTAACAAAAATTTGTGGCAGGGGAGGAGCTTTCGTGCGTCACCGCTCACTTCCCTCTGTTGGCCTCTGATTATGTACTGATGGGACACGGATTACCCACACAACACACCTTCAAAGGACAGAGGAGTTTTCCATTTGGCCCCTTACTTCATCACACTGGGCTCTGGGACCTTTCCATCCTTGCCTCAAGGTCAGAGGACACTGCGTGAGGCCCTGGTCTTGGGTGGGACCTGCTCCTTAGCACGTTTATGTCCCCCCCCCACAAAAAAGTGTCAGGGGCAGTGGCTCTCTTGCTTCCACTGCAGTGCCAGAAATGCTGTTTCCTTGGGGTTTCAGGTACTCTGTACACAGGGACACTAACTTTCCAGGTGGGGGAAATCTACATACCCAAAGGTAAAGGTAAAGGTTCCCTTGCTCGAAAGCCAGTCGAATCCGACTCTAGGGTTGCGGTTCTCATCTCCGTTTCAAAGCCGAAGAGCCAGCGCTGTCCGAAGACGTTTCCGTGGTCATGTGGCCGGCATGACTAAACGCCGAGGCGCACGGAACGCTGTTCCCTTCCCACCGAAGCGGTACCTATTTATCTCCTTGCAATGTCTTGCTTTCGAACTGCTCGGTTGGCAGGAGCTGGGGCCAGAGATGGGAGCTCACTCCGTCAGGCGGCACTCAGGTCTCAAACTGCTGAACTGCCGACCTTCCACAGCCTGCAGTTCAGCGTCTTAACCACTTGAGCCACCGCAGCTCCTTACCCAAATGCACTTTGAATTAAACTTTGTTGGTTGTTCTGTCGCTTCAGACCGACACGGCGACCCACTTGAATCTATCTTCATGGAAGAGAGAGAAAGAGAGGAAAAGAGAGAGAGAGAGAGAGGCACTCACCCCCAAGGAGTATTTCTCTCCCTCCTAGTGAACCTTTAGGATCTGCTGTAGTTCATGTTCCAAGCCAACCATTGGTGACATCATGAGTTCTCAAGCATCTGTGTGTTCCACACGCACTCTGGGGAGGGGGGGGGGACAGTGTTCCCTCTAAGCTGAGTGAGTGTGAGCCAGCTCACCGTTTTTTAGCCTCCAGCACACATTTTTTGTCTTAGCCCAGGAAGGATGGCTCCGGAGGAAACCAATGTATGCAGTCGCCAAATCGCCTGCTCACAACTTTAATGCCAGTCGCTCACAAAGTAGAATTTTTACTCACAAGACTCCACAGTTTAGAGGGAGCATTGCTTGTTCAGATGAATTATCTTCATTCCTCTTTGCTCGTTTTCTCCCTGAAATCCAACCATCCTCTTTCATTTCCTCTTCTGGGCGTGGAGCAAGGGTCATTGGGTGTGTGGGGTGGGAGGAATTTGTGAATTTCCTGCATTGTGCAAGGGGTTGGACTAGATGACCCTGGAGGTCCCTTCCAACTCTATGATTCTATGATTCCTCTTGTTTTTATGGAATTTAGAGTTTGCTTCAAATCAATTACATTTGATCAAAAGTGAAATTAAAGGAGAGGAGCTACGGAAAGGAAGGGGGTTCTGCAAAAATGTACAAATTTTACTCTTTGGATGGTTAGAGGCAGACCGTGATCCTAAACCTTCCTACCCCCCTGCTAGAGCACCCTGTGCTTTGTAACGTTAAAAAAAGTAATCACGAGGACTGAAGTTGTACAAGAACACATCGAGAAAACTACAAAGAAGAAGAGGAAATTGGATTTATGCCCCGCCCTTCACTTGGAGTCTCAGAGCGGCTTACAAACTCCTTCCCCTTCCCTCCCCACAACAGACACCCTGTGAGGTAGGTGGGGCTGAGAGAACTCTGACAGAAATGGCTCTTTTTCAAGGACAGCTGTGCCAGAGCTTGTGACTGACCCAAGGTCACATCAGCAGGTGCAAGTGGAGGAGTGGGGAATCAAACCCGGTTCTCCCAGATTAGAGTCCGCGCACTTATCCACGACACCAAACTGGCCCTCAGTTTCCTCTTTTGAAAGAGAATAACAGGAATCAATGGCTCTATCTAAAAACAGTGAAGTTTGGACAAAGAAATTCTACTCCCCATCACAATGTTGTGTAGGGTATTGGAGGGTTGCAGATGTACAGCTTTGCGCATTTGCTGTGTCACATCCAACCACCTTCCCTTTGAAAAACATTTCTCTTCCAGCAATATGGAATGCATTTGCCCAGCACTTGAACGGCAATGTATTTATTGCCGCCGGGAAGACGTAAGTCTTCCCCCGGAGAGGCTATTGCCATTTGGAGCACAGTATGCAAGACAGTTATGCAAGTTTTATGGGACTCTGCTGGCTAGTGACCATGCCATCATTTACGCCGAGCACTACAACTACTCCTCTTCACCCCGTGCGCAGGCCATCTTGTCCCTTTTTCCAAAAGTGTTGTTTGATTTCAGTTTTATCGAGTTCCTTTCTGCCTGACTACTCTCCTCTATACCTTTCAGGTATTGCAGCTATTTACAGCATGGGGAAGTGGAACACTGCTAATGTAGGGGTGAACAATAGGAAAACCCCTCCCCACCCTAGCCAGTTGCCAACCAGAGGAACAAGAGGCTGTATCAGTAACTGTATCTTGTGGTGCCAGCGTCGGAGGTTAGGAGTCTGGGAGTGCTCCTGGATGCCTCTTTAACAATGGAGGCCCAGGTAGCAGCCACTGCCAAGTCAGCCTTTTATCACCTTCGGCTGATTAGGCAGTTGGTTCCCTTCCTCGAACGCAACGACTTGGCAACAGTGATCCACGCGATGGTCACCTCGAGGTTTGTTGTTGTTCAGTCGCACAGTCGAGTCCGACTCTTCGCGACCCCATTTACCAGATCACGCCAGGCCTTCCGGTTTTCCGCCGTCCTCTGAAGTTTGCTCAATTTCATGTTCATTGCATCGATGACACTGTCTAACCATCTCATCCTTTGCCGTCCCCGTCTTCTTTGACCTTCAGTCTTTCCCAGCATCAGGGTCTTCTCCAGTGAGTGCTCCCTTCCCATTTGGTGGCCAAAGTATTTGAGCTTCAGTTTCATTATCTGGCCTTCCAGGGAACAGTCAGGGTTGATTTCTTTTAGGATTGACTGATTTGATCTCCTTGCAGTCCAAGGGACTCTCAAGAGTCTTCTCCAGCACCATAGTTCAAAAGAGTCTATTCTTCGGCGCCAAAATATTACTTGTAACGGTACTGGATAGATCATGTCCGAATATATTTGAATCCAGTCCTGCGGTGGTTGCCTGCGTAATATTTTAATTATGTTAGCTAGTTGAACAGCTTGTCTATAAACCGTAATATTTGGGTATCCAAAGCCTCCTCTGTTTTTTGGCCTACATAAGGTGGAGAACCCTATCCTTGCTTTCTTACCCGCCCATAGAAATCTATTTAACGTCTTTTGCCATACATTCAGTTGTGTCCCTGGGATGTCAATAGGAAGAGCTCTAAAGAGGAAGATGTATTTCGGGAGAAGAAAGGATTTTATAAGATGATGCCGATCTGCCCATGTAGGGTTTAATTTTTCCCATTTTGTTATTAGATGTTCTATTTCCTTATGAGTCTCTAAGTAATTAAATTTAATCATGTTGGTACTATCATATGTAAGCTTGATTCCAAGGTATGGTAAATAATCAGTAACCCACTCAAAGGGAAAGTTTTGTTTTATGTGAGTCTGTACCTCAACTGTAAGAGAAAAGGGCAATATTTGAGATTTTGATTCATTAATTTTTAAACCTGAAATTACACTGAAATTTTGGAGCAGCTGCATCAAACTTGGGATAGATATTTCCGGATTGGTCAAATGTAAAACCATGTCATCTGCAAACAGGGATGTCTTATACCCCGAGCCTCTAATTTTAACACCCGAGA
Source organism: Gekko japonicus (assembly GCF_001447785.1). Taxonomy (NCBI): domain Eukaryota; kingdom Metazoa; phylum Chordata; class Lepidosauria; order Squamata; family Gekkonidae; genus Gekko; species Gekko japonicus. Next base: position 231,906 of record NW_015173744.1, read on the forward strand.
TGGTATCATGAGTTCTAATAGCATGCGCTAATGGTTCTATCGCCATGGCAAAAAGCACAGGCGATAGAGGGCACCCCTGCCTCGTTCCTCTTTGTAATCGAATGGGATCTGAAATTGCCCCATTTACTTTTAAAGTTGTAGTTGGATCCGTATACATATTCTTGATGGTACGTATGAATTTAGGGCCAAATTTCATATCTTCCAAAACTGATAGTAAAAAGGGAAATTGGACTGAATCAAAGGCCTTCTCTATGTCTAGAGCAAGAAGAGTCATCGGTGTCTTTGTTGCTGAACAATATTGCATAAGGGATAGAGTTTTGTATGTATTTTCGGTTAAATCCCTATTAGGGATAAACCCTACTTGATCTTTATGGATATAATTAGAAATAAATTTGTTAAGTCTTTTGGCCATAATTGAGGTGAATATCTTAACATCTTGGTTAATTAAAGAGATTGGACGATAGGATTTAGGTTGTAAGGGGTCCTTCCCTTTTTTGGGGATTACCACCATAAATGCTTGCTTCCATGATCTAGGCATAATGCCT
>NW_015173744.1:233398-240222 GCF_001447785.1 Gekko japonicus
GCAGTTAAATCTGGTATCTGATGAAATCATAATCGCCACTCCCCTGGATTTCGATGTACCTGCCGCTACATACTGTTGATTAAATTTGGGAGTTTTAAAGACAGGATTATCAGAATTTTTGAGGTGTGTTTCTTGCAAGAAAATTACATTGGCCTTTTGTCTCAAAATATTTTTAAGCACACGTTTTCTTTTGATATTGTTGTTCAGACCCCCCACGTTAGTAGAGAGCAAATTCAGTGTCCCTGCCATATTAGGTGGTATTTCTGTTTAGGTTAGCACTATAGTGATGTCTATTTGTTTTGTTAATGTTCACTAACCTTTATATGAACTAAAGGAGGTTGTGAAGAACTCAGTAAAATAGTACACCTAAACAGCTAGACCTTGGATGATATTTGTACTAAAACTAAGTTTGCTCTGTTATGATATATACACAAAGATGTATCTATAACTCCAAATTTACACCAGTCAGTTAACATATACCGTAAAACCCCTAGAACAGATCACTCACTATAAGACCCGCAATTGGTGTTACACCAAGTGAGGATTCTTCACGTTACAACTAATGTCACCAAGATACACTTAAAATTAAAATAACGTTTTGCACCACTGTCCTAATAACTTTAATTTATCCGATAAAATTTAATGTAACTCACACACACACACAATAACTAATAACTAATAAACAAATATATATATATGTAATCTTCAAAAACCCCTACCCCCCCCAAAAAAAAACCTTTTGACCTTTAAAGCCCTCTACGGTCAGGGTCCAGCATACCTAAGGGACCACCTTTCCCCATATGTTCCCCAGAGAGCACTGCATTCAGGAGTCCAAAACTGGCTAACCCTCCCTGGTCCCAAAGATGCCAGGCTGGCGACAACCAGGGACAGGGCCTTCTCAGTGGCGGCTCCGTACTGGTGGAAAGAGCTCCCGGAAGAGATCGGGGCTATGTGGGGCCTTTTACAGTTCCGCAGGGCCTGAAAGACGGAGCTCTTCCACCAGGCTTTCAATTAGGAGCTGCGTGTGACACCTGAGAGGAGATTCTGTGCCCTGGCTTTTCCCTTTCCAGCCCGCCTCGCTAGGTAAAGAAGTAGATCAACGGAGCATGTGGGAATATCATGATGACTGTCACCCGTGGAGTATGGGTCAATCTGAAATGTCTGCTCATGCACTTTATTTGAAAACTGTACCAGCACTTTAGGATACTGATTTATGGATTTTAAGATAACCGATCTGTTTTGGTTGATTAGTTATGATGAATTTTATGATGGATTTTAATTGTATTTTATGCACTGGGAAGGTAACAGCGTTCCGTGCGCCTCGGTGTTTAGTCATGCCGGCCACATGACCACTGAAACGTCTTCGGACAGCGCTGGCTCTTCGGCTTGGAAACGGAGATGAGCACCGCAGCCCTAGAGTCGGAGTCGGCTGGCTTTCGAGCAAGGGAGACCTTTGCCTTTACCTTTTTAAGCGTCCCTGAGCCTGCCTTGGTAGGAAGGGTGGGGTATAAATCGAATAAAATAAATAAATAATAGGAACTTGTTGGCACACGGCTTTGTGGGTGGCAAGGTCATCCCTTTCACACCATTCTCTTCGGAAGGACTGATTTTTGACGAAGGCAGTAAAGCCAGAATGATGGACTACCATTCGGTGGACTTTTTCTGTCACGTTTCCTTTTATATTTAATTTTATTTGAAAGTTTCATTTCCTCTCCCCTGGACCCCTGGAAGAAGAAGCAAACAACTCCCCTTATTTACCCCTCTAAAGTCTATCATGCTTCCATGGTCTCTCTCTCTCTCTCTCTCTCTCTGTGTGTGTTAGGGTTGCCAGATTTGAGTTGGAAAATACCTGGAGACTTTGGGGGTGGAGCCTGGCGAGGAAGGGGTTTGGGGAGGGGAGGGGCCTCAGCATGGCACAATGCCACATAGGTCGAATCGGCATTTGCATTTTTAAATCAGTTCCGTGCTGCTGTGACGCCGTCTTTCTCTATGCCTGTTTGAATGTTGTTTGGAGACGATTCTTTTAAAGCAGTGCGGAGGTGCAATGACCGCGGAGCTGCCACTAAACATATGCGGATGTGCAAAAGTATGCTAGCACCGCTGAGGCGTGAAACCGACACCAAATGTAGACAGCTTTTTTGAAGACAGTGTCAGAAGGCTGGGGCACTGGTGGGAAAGACAAATGCAGATTTGACCATAGAGTCCACCCTTCAAAGCAGCCATTTTCTCCAGGGGGGCTGATCTCTGTCAGCTGGAGGTCAGCTGTAAAAGCGGGAGATCCCCAAGCCCAACCTGGAAGCTGGGAAACCCATGTGTGTTTGTGTGTGTGTGTGTGAATATCACCACATGACAGGGGTTCTTAACCTGGCACCCATGGGTTTCCTGGTGCCCGTCAAGTGTTTTTAGAAAGCCACAGGGCCAGGTGGGGCTTTTCACCAGCAAGGTTCCCAATTGGCCATTGGAGATTTGATTGACTCTGGAGCAAGGCTCCCTCTAAGCGGTGGAGTCTTGTGAGCAAAAATTCTACTTTGTGAGCTACGGGCATTAAAGTTGTGAGCGAGCGATTTGGCTGCTGCCTAAATTACTTTGCTCTGGAGCCCTCCTTCCTGAGCCGAGACAAAAATGTGTGAGCCAGAGGCTAAAAAACTGTGAGCCAGCTCACACTAACTCAGCTTAGAGGGAACACTGCTTTGGAGATATTTTTTTTCCTCTGGAGGTTTTTAAAGGACATTGCTTTGGCAGCAGCTGCTACCACAGACCAAGGCTGTTCACTGTGTGATTGAAGGCAAGCCGCGGCAGCCATTTTGTGGCTGGCTCCCCCTCCCACCACAGCCATTTTGTGACTGAGCCCTCCACAGCATGTCAGGGTTCCAGAGGTGCCCACAGGCTCAAAAAGGTTGGGGATTCCTGCTCTGTGGGGTTTTCTGAATGTCCTGGGGTAAAGCCAGATTCACAGGAAAGAGATCCAGGAGGGAAAAAAAAGGAGGCTTTCTTTTAGGAGGAGGAGGAGATGGGATTTATACCCCGCCCTTCACTCAGAGCGGCTCACAGTCTTCTTTCCCTTCCCCTCCCCACAACAGACTCCCTGGGAGGTCGGTGGGGCTGAGAGAGCTCTGTGAGAGAACTGCTCTTTTTCATGAACAGCTCTTATCAGAACTACGGCTTGCCCAAGGTCATCCAGCAGCTGCAAGTGAAGGCGTGGGGAACCAAACCCAATTCTCCCAGATTAGAGTCTGCGCACTTAACCACTACAAATTAACAGAAATGTCTCCTGCAATCCCTTGTTAAACTGCTCTTTCAAAACTCAGTTTTGTCTAAGGAATCCCTGATGAGGCTCGCACTTGGTTTGATTGACTGACAGGCAGTGTTCCCTCTAAGCTGAGTTAGTGTGAGCCAATGTTCCCTCTAAGCTGAGTTCGTGTGAGCTAGCTCACAGTTTTTTAGCCTCCGACTCACACATTTTTGTCTTAGCTCAGGAAGGAGGGCTCCAGAGCAAACTGATTTATGCAGTAGCCAAACCGCTCACTCACCACTTTAATGCCAGGAGCTCACCAAGTAGAATTTTTGCTCACAAGACCCCACAGCTTAGAGGGAGCATCGCTGACAGTCTGATTTCTGAGGGAAGGCTACAAATAAAACCTGTGTGAAGTCCTGCCCATGTCGCGCTAGACGAGCTGCCCTTGACTCAGGCGAAAGGCCCCAACGGCTCTCTCACCTCGAAAGAGGGAAGATCAGTTAAGCCGCATATTTGCCTTACACGCGCTAAACTAATAGAAGAGAATATTTACACGACTTCCCTAAATGCTTAAATCTATTTTGTGGACAAAAGGATTTTAAGTTAATTTATTTTGCCGAGCGAATAGTTTAAGGCGAGTTAGCATTCTGTTGACAGAATTATGATGAAATTCATTTTGTCTGCATAATTGATTGGGCAGATAGCAGAATGGCGCTCTTCCCCTGCTGCGGAGCGTGTGCGGGAACTGTCAAATGCCACTGCCGCTGCACTCTCAAATCAGTCTGTCAACAAACTGAACACAAAATCCCTTTGTCCACAGCCCAAAGGGTAGGTGTTAATTGTCTGGGAATTGGATCCAAAGCCAAATTATCCTCTGTTGAGCATTGATAAAATTTTATTCTATGGATGAAGAACTCTCTTGCTCGGCAAACGTTAATGTTACCGACAGAATCACATCTGTGCTGTGTTCCGGAAAAGCCTGTGTGTCTTCCTCGGCATCAATTTAAATGAAAGGTAACAGAGGGGCCCCTTCCGGTCATAGTTCTAGGCACCCACGCTGTCATCAGCCCTATATGGCTGGGTCTCTAGCCTCTCCTGCGGAGACCCAGTTTGGTGTCGTGGTTCAGTGCGCGGACTCTAATCTGGGATAACGGAGTTTGATGCCCCACTCCTCCACTTGCACCTGCTGGATGACCTTCGGCAAGCCATAGTTCTCTCAGAGCTGTTCTGTCAAGGGCAGTTTCTCTCAGAGCTCTCTCAGCCCCGCCTACCTCACAGGGTGTCTGTTGTGGGGAGGGGAAGGGAAAGGAGTTTCTCAGCTGCTCTGAGTCTCTGAGTGAAGGGCGGGGTATAAATCTAAGCTCTTCTTATTTTTGTTACATCTCTTACATATATCTCTTTGTAAGATGTACACTTTGCAAATTAGAGCCAGTTTCGTGTAGTGGCTAGGAGTACAGACTCTAATTTGGAGAACCGGGTTTGATTCCCCACTCCCCTACATGCAGCTGCAGATGTGACTTTGGGTCAGTTACAAGTTCTCTCAGAGCTGTTCTCTCAAGAGCAGTCCTCAAAAAGTGCTCTCTCAGCCCTACCTACCTCACAGGGTGTCTGTTGTGGGGAGAGGAAGGGAAAGGAGTTTGTAAACTGCTCTGAGATTCCGAGTGAACGGCGGGGTATAAATCCAATCTCCTCCGCCTCCTTCTTGTTACATCTCTTACATATATCTGTTTGTAAGATGTACACTTTGCAAATGAGAGCCAGTTTGTTGTCGTGGTTAGGAGCACGGACTCTAATTTGGAGAACCGGGTTTGATTCCCCAGTCCTCCTCCACTTGCAGCTGCTGGTTTGACCTTGGGTCAGTCACAAGTTCTTTCAGAGCTGTTCTCTCAAGGGCAGTCCTCGAAAGAGCTCTCTCAGCCCCACCTACCTCACAGGGTGTTTGCTGTGGGGAGGGGAAGGGAGAGGAGTTTGTAAGCCACTCTGAGACTCCGAGTGAAGGGCGGGGTATAAATCCAATCTCTTCTGCTTCTTCTTTTCTGGTGCCTACAAAGTTTAAGGAAGCGGGTGTGGCCAGTAGGGGCTTTTGCCCAATGAGGCTTCTGATTGACTGTTGGAGATCTGATTGGTCGTATGGATTTTTAAAAATTTTTCTTTGGCAGCAGCTGCCAGTACAGCACGAGGATCTACACTGTTACTGACGTTAAGCTGCGGCAGCCATTTTGTGGCTAGCTCTGCCTCCTGCGGCAGCCGTTCTGTTGCGGTGTCCGCTGTGCCTCGTCAGAATTCAAAATGTGCCCTCAGGCTCAAAAAGGTTGGGGACCCCTGGGTTAGAGTGAGACCCAGGTCCGAATCCCCACTCTGCCATGGAGGCTTGCTGGGCGACCTTGGGACAGTCACGTTCTTTCAACCTCACCTCCCTCACAGGGCAGCGGTGACAATAAAAGGGAGAAAGAGAGAACAATATTAGCCACTTTGGGTCCCCTAATTAATTAATTAGTTCATTCTTTCATTTGTGTTGAAACTGGGGACCAGTACCTGAATAAATGTAGGGTTTAAATCTCACGTTCACCTATACATGGGTTGAATGTAACATCAGGAATTACCGAGTGCATGGAAAAATAAAAATTAGCTTACACTGTTGTGCATGCATTCACTGCGACTTGTGGACAGGGCTTCTCTTACGGGGGTGGGGTGGGGAAAAGGCATGCACTTGGCTAATGCCCCAGCATAGAGGGGAGAATATGCCTGAACCGGCAGTGACTATTGGAGGGATGAATGGTGATGTAATTCTGTTGAGGGCTACAGAAGCACAAAGCTATAGATATCTTCTGGTGCAGTCGGTGTTCTGGGGTTCTGTGAAAGCACAGCCTTACTTGGTGGTCTCCCTTCCAAGTACCGGCCCTGCTTAGTTTCTGAGATCTGAGAAGCAGAGGTGGTTTGCCACTGCCTTCCTCTCCAGAGTCTTCCTTGTTGGTTTCTCTTCCGAGATCTGAGAAGCAGAGGTGGTTTGCCACTGCCTTCCTCTCCAGAGTCTTCCTTGTTGGTTTCTCTTCCGAGATCTGAGAAGCAGAGGTGGTTTGCCACTGCCTTCCTCTCCAGAGTCTTCCTTGTTGGTTTCTCTTCCGAGATCTGAGAAGCAGAGGTGGTTTGCCACTGCCTTCCTCTCCAGAGTCTTCCTTGTTGGTTTCTCTTCCGAGATCTGAGAAGCAGAGGTGGTTTGCCACTGCCTTCCTCTCCAGAGTCTTCCTTGTTGGTTTCTCTTCCGAGATCTGAGAAGCAGAGGTGGTTTGCCACTGCCTTCCTCTCCAGAGTCTTCCTTGTTGGTTTCTCTTCCGAGATCTGAGAAGCAGAGGTGGTTTGCCACTGCCTTCCTCTGCAGAGTCTTCCTTGGTGGTTTCCCTTCCGAGATCTGAGAAGCAGAGGTGGTTTGCCATTGCCTTCCTCTGCAGAGTCTTCCTTGGTGGTTTCCCTTCCGAGATCTGAGAAGCAGAGGTGGTTTGCCACTGCCTTCCTCTGCAGAGTCTTCCTTGGTGGTTTCCCTTCCGAGATCTGAGAAGCAGAGGTGGTTTGCCATTGCCTTCCTCTGCAG
>NW_015173744.1:240411-242783 GCF_001447785.1 Gekko japonicus
CTCTGATTCAGGCACAGGACCTCCGTCTTCGTTGGATTCAATTTCAATCGGCTCAGTCTAAGCCATCCAGCCACATCCTGCAACGCCTGGTCCAGATCTTCCGGGGTAGAGTCAGACCTGCCACCCAACATCAGATAGAACTGGGTGTCATCTGCGTATTGGTGACAGCCCAGCCCATGCCTCCGGGCAATCTGGGCAAGGGGGCACATATAGATGTTAAATAGCATCGGGGAGAGCACAGCCCCTTGGGGCACCCCATTCTTGCGAGTCCTTCTCCTCTGCTGCCACCAGGAACAGCTCCCTGCCCTCCTCTAAGGGACAGCCCTTCATTTACTTCAAGAGAGCCATCCTGTCCCCCCTCAGCCTCCTATTCTCCAAAGTCCCTCAACGTTTCCTTACAGGGCTTGGGGTCTCCAGCCTCCCCATCCTCCTCCTCACTCTCCTCTGCACCTGCTCCATTCTGTCCACATCCTTTTGGAAGCGAGGCTTCCAGAACTGCACACAGGACTCCAGGTGTGGCCTGGCCAATGCAGCATACAGTGGGACTACAACATCTTGACAACTTGCGATTTGGATGTTCTGCTTCTCTTGATACACCCCAAGATTGATTAGCCCTTTGTGTCGCCACATCACACTGGCTGCTCATATTTAACTTTCAGTCCACCCTTACCCCCAGGATCTTGGTCATGCACATAGCTGATCAGTGGAGGAAACCCCAACCCCAAGAAGCCCCTCCCAGCGGCACCGGTGTGATGATGTCACCCAGGAGTGACGTCTTCGCCTTTCTAATGTTGGGGGTGACACTCTAGGTTTTGGGCAAACCTCTATGGTTTTGAGGCCCCCAAACCCAGAGAGTTTTGCCCAAAACCTAGAGCGTTGCCCCAACATCTGAAATGCAATGACATCGCTTCTGGGTGACGTCTTTGCAGCGCGCATGCCAGAAGAACTACAGGAAGGATCAGGAGTCCCCCTACCGGCAGCCAGGTAGGACAGGGCAACCCTATTTTTCAGTGTCTACAAAGCCCGTTCACTGCAGCGTAGAATCATAGAATGTTAGAGTTGGAAGGGACCTTGCAGGTCATCTAGTCCAACCCCCTGCACTCTGCAGGAGCAGAGCTGAAAGAGAGCCCTACAACATACCCGAAAGATGGTCGTCCAGCTTCCGCTTGAAAATGTCCAGTGGAGCATCCACCACCTCCCGAGGCAGTCTGTTCCACTGCTCAACCACTCTGAAAGTTAGGAAGTTTCTCCTGATATTGAGCCGCTATCGACTCCCTTGTAATTTCCACCCATTAGATCTAGTCTTGCCATCCGGAGCGAGAGAGGATAGATCTGCTCCATCTTCTACACGACAGCCCTTCAAATACTTGAAGACTGCAATCATGTCCCCTCTAAGCCTTCTCTTTCTCAAGCTAAACAGACCCAGCTCTTTCAGCCTTTCCTCGTAAGACTGGGATTCCAACCCCCTCACCATCCTGGTTGCCTGGAGCCGTCCTGCCAGTAGCCACTCAAGCCCACCTGCTATAACCCCTGGCCCCAGGAGGCAAGCTGGTATCCATGGTAAGGCTCCAGGCAGGATTTTGAAACAAACGGTCCCATGACTGCCCCTTTCTCCACGATTACCTTTGGAAGCTGTCCAGTCCCCCCCTCCAGCCAGATGTTCTCAGCCATGAAGGACAAGGGTTGAGCAATGAGAGGAGAGACCGCAGCCTCGTTGGGCTTCAGTCACTGGAACCCACCCAAAGCCACAATGGGAAGAAGGAGCCGGGGACGCATCTGCTCTCTGCAGCGAACAAATTGTGGCCTCCAAGCTGGAGGAGAAGTAAGCAATTTTATCAGCGAAGGGCTCCGCCAACAAGTCACAGCAGGTTGCTGAGGGCTTGGCATTGTCAGGGAAGACAAAGTCAGAAAAAAGGTGCCGTGAAAAATTGCTTCTAGTATCAAATCGGCTCTTTTGGAGGTTTCGAGGAAAATGTCGTACAGATCCCCCCCATGTGTCTCGACGATCTTGCTCGGAGGAAAGGTTTGGAAAATCAGACGCAAATGGATTCTCCTTCCAGTGCAGAGGAGTTTTGTCTCCTTGTGTGGCTGAGGAAAGGGGTTGAAATCAGCAGGTATTTACAGCACAGGGTTGTTTTCTTTTACTGCAAAAAGTTATCAATTTAAAAAACCCCACCACATTGCTATTGGGATATTTGGTTCATATAATGGAGATCTGCCCGGTCATAGAAGCAGGATACTGAGTGCAGTAAATAAATCTCCCAAGAAGTAGATTGCAAAAAAGGTCAATTTACATTTATTCAAGTAGATCCAGTTCACATTCAGGTTGCAGTCAAAAGAAGATAGAGAAGCCTAATCTAAAACCTAATCTA
>NW_015173744.1:242799-249757 GCF_001447785.1 Gekko japonicus
ACAAACGGCCAGCTTGTCCGGCATCATGTGTGTGTGGGAGTATGAAGGCATCCTATCCCCAGGAGAGACATCTGTCTCCATGGAAGGCCATGTGAGAGAGGGAGAGAGAGAGACAGAGAGACAGAGAGAGAGAGAGTGGTCAGAGGGCTGCTCCCAGGTTAAAACAAAGAGAGGCGTCCCATTCAAGGAGATAGACACTTGTACACATTTAGAGTGATGTAGTGCCCCCCCATAAGGGCTGTGGTGGCTCAAGTGGTTAAGATGCTGAACTGCAGACCAGAAGGTTGGTAGTTCAGCAGTTCGAGACCCGAGTGCTGCATGACGGAGTGAGCTCCTGTCTCTGGCCCCAGCTCCTGCCAACCTAGCAGTTCGAAAGCAAGAAACTGCAAGTAGATAAATAGGTACTGCTTTGGTGGGAAGGTCATAGAGTTCCGTGTGCCTCGGCATCTAGTCATGCCGGCCACATGACCATGGAACTGTCTTCAGACAGTGCTGGCTCTTCGGCTTGGAAATGGAGATGAGCCACCACCCCCTAGAGTCGGATCTGACTGGCTTTCGAGCAAGGGAAACCTTGACCTTTACCTTACTAGCACCCCCCAATGTCCAGGCATGCTGAATTGCTCACACCACCTGTTGCACCTTATTACGTTTGCCTTCTTCTCTGGTGTTATTTTTTCCCTTTGTTCCGTATCATTGCCTTGAAAATCTCCAGGAAGCATTTTTTTGCACCCCACTCTGGGTGGCTCAGCTGGATGATTATGCAAAGATAGGGATGAAGATGAGGCTTCATCCCTACCACAGATCCAACTCAAAAAGATTCAGAGTCAGGCCTCCATCTGGTCACAGTCTCCATTTCTGTTCATCACTGCATCATCGCTCCAGACCCCCTGATGCCCCATGGCGTTCAAGGGGCTCTCCTCTGGAGTTTGCCCTCAGGTTTCTGTGTGACGTATTGGACTCGAGATGCAGAGCTCAGGGCCCTTGCTTCTCCAGAGAGCAGACTCTGGCCGCTGAAATCCATCTACATAAGAATGTACGTATGAAATGCCATCAAGTCGCAACAGACTTATTGCCACCCCAGCAAGGGGCCTTTCAAGGCAAGTGAGAACTAGAGGTGGTTTGCCGTTGCCTTCCTCTGCAGAGTCTTCCTTGGTGGTCTCCATTCCTCGTAGTGACCCTGCTTAGCTTCCAAGATCTGATGAGATCGGGCTAAACCAAGCTACCTTCCCTCCTCCTATAGGAATAAAAACATCAGAAGAGCCCTGCTGGATCGAATCAGAGGTCCGTCTAGTCCAGCATCCTGTCTCACACACTGACCAACCAGTACCTGTGGATGGCCAACAACTGGGCAAAAGAGGCCGAGGCCTTCCCCGATGTTGCCTCCTGGCCCCGGGATTCAGAGGTTTAGTGCCTCTGGAGGTTCCCTTTTTTACAGTCAGAGTTGTGCAACGGCGGAATCAGCTGCCTAAGGAGGTGGCGAACTGCCCCTCTGTCAGGTTCCACAGCCAACAACTGAGTACACGCTTATTATACTTTATTGAAGAGTTATAGATACATTAACAAAGGCACTGTTAAGAATGGTGTCTCCCCTACAAGCATAATGGGATATAGGGTATTCGTATGCACACCCCCCCTTCCTTAGGCCAATTAGCCACATTGCCGCGCGTGGGAGAAGGAGCCCCAGGCCATTAGGCCGAAGCTGAGAACCGAAAGCGCTCCCACGGTTCCCCTGAATCCCAGACACTACACAGCACCTGCAAGGCCATAGATAAGCAAGCATTACAGAAGCCAAAAAGGAATGCAGCAAACTTGGCAAGCAAGCACCCCACCCCCAATCCTCATGGCAGCATAGCTGTCACCCTCACTGGCAGTCTTTAAGCAGTGGTTGGAGGAATACTTGTCAAGGATGCTCTAGGCCAGGGGTGTCGAACTCATTTGTTATGTGGGCCGGATCTGACATAAATGAGACCTTGTTGGGCCGGGCCAGGTGTGTCATAAAATGGAATGCCAGGCAGCAGAGAGATAAACTTTATACAGGACACAAAGATTTTTTTTTACTTAAAATAAAAACATGATTAAAACATTAGCTCTGTAAGCTGCAAACCTACTTTTGATATATTGACATTAATCACTGAAATCTCATGCTCAGAGTTCTGAGTCTAGGACCCAGGTTGAAACATGAAATGGGTGAGCGAATGAGAGAGTCTGGTGAGGCAAGCCATGATGCAGCAGCAGCAGCAGCAGAACTGGAAGCAGGAGATGGCCAGTTCCACTGCGGGCCTGAGGGAAGCCCTCCTGGGGTCTGATCTGGCCCCCGGGTCGCATGTTTGACACCCCTGCTCTGGGCAGGGGGTTGGACTAGATGGCCTTTATGGCCCCTTCCGTGATTCTGTGATTCTATGATTCTAGTGCACCGGTGAGGCCTCAGAGCTGTGAGAGAGATCATGATAGAAAGGATTGTCTTGAAATTGCGCATGGGGGGGAAATTAAAGAACGCACTGAGCGCCTTGACAAGGTCACAGACACCATCAGGATGAAAGGATTGTCTTCATTTAGCACTAGACAGAACACATTGTTTTGCAGGGCAGAAACATCTGTGGGACGGATTTCTATAAGATAGTGTCAGTTATTTGCAGTTAATTATAAATTATGCCATAATATACATATATTAAGTGGCTTGAATCCCGATAAAATTACTTCTAACATCAGGTAGTGGCTGGAAACTGTCTTAACGTGACAATTATTGAGACCCTTCACTATCTGACATCATTTGGGTGGGGGACAGTGGGAGGAGGGAGGAAGATGACGGCTGAGGGGGGACATGATCAAGGTTTATAAGATTATGCATGGGAAAGAGCAGGTAGAGAAAGAGGTGCTTTTCTCTCTTTCTCGCAATACAAGGACTCGTGGGCACTCCATGAAATTGCTGAGCGGTCGGGTTAGAACGGATAAAAGGAAGTCCTTCTTCACCCAAAGAGTGATGAACACTTGGAATTCACTACCACAGGAGGTGGCAGTGGCTGTAAACATGGATGGCTTCAAGAGGGAATTGGATAGACATATGGAGCAGAGGTCCATCAGCGGCTATTAGCCACAAGGTATAGATAGGAACTCTCAGTCTGGGGCAAGTGATGCTCTGTATTCTTGGTGCTTGAGGGGGGCAACAGTGGGAGGGCTTCTAGTGTTGTGGGCCCACTGCTGGACCTCCTGATGGCACCTGGTATTTTTGGCCACTGTGTGATACAGAGTGTTGGACTGGATGGGCCATTGGCCTGATCCAACATTGGCTTCTCTTATGTTCGTATAAGAGGGAACTGGATAAACGTCTGGAGCAGAGGTCCATCAGTGGCTGTCAGCCACAAGGTATAGATAGGAACTCTCAGTCTGGGGCAAGGGATGCTCTGTACTCTTTGTGCTTGGGGGGGCAACAGTGGGAGGGCTTCTAGTGTCCTGGCCCCACTGCTGGACCTCCTGAGGGCACCTGGTATTTCTGGCCACTGTGTGACAGAGTGTTGGACTAGATGGGCCATTGGCCTGATCCAACATTGGCTTCTCTTATGTTCTTAAGATCAAGGGGAAAGATTGACCCCCCCGTAGACATGTGCCGGGCAGACCGGTTTGCCAAGTCGCTGCCTTGATGTCCCCAGAAAAACAGGAGGATCCCAATGGGATTTTGGGCAGAGCTTTTCCTCTCGAAGCCAATGGGTGTGCCCATCTCACTGCCTTTAGGAAGGCTTTCTGAATCTTTGGAAGAGGAGAAATGGCAGATCCAGAGCTTTAGAGTATAGCTGGCCATGGCAGGACTAGATATGAGCCTACTCATACATTCTGGCCATCTTTGGAGGCCTGGCTTCGGTGCACTCCCCATCTGAAGCTAGATGGGCGGCACTCCGAAAAAGGGCCTTCTCAGTCAAGGCACCAAGACTTTGGAACGCCCTCTCCAGGGAGACTTGTCTGTCTCCACCTGTGTCTTTCGCCAGCAGGTGGACACTTCTTTGTTTCATCTGGCTTACTCCCAGCAACGGTAACGGGCACACTTTCCAGTGTTGTTTGTTTATGTGTTTTTGATGGAATTATTTTGTGATTTTAACTGAATTTTAGTTTCTCAAGAGTTTCAGTGTATCTTATGTTTGCCACCTTGTGAACCCTGATCGGGTGGAAAGGTAGCATTAAAATGTTTTAAACAGAAAATGAAGAGGAGGAGGAGGAATTTATTTAGTTAATTTATAACCCTGCCCTCCCCGCTGAGGCAGGCGAAGAAGAAGAAGAGGAGGAGGTTTTTATTCATCCCTTTTCTCTAGCTTAAGGATTCTCAGAGCAGCTTACAATCTCCTTCCCTTCCTTTCCCCACAACAGGCATCTTGTGAGGCAGGTAGGGCTGAGAGAGCTCTGAGAGAGCCGTGACTGGCCCAAGGTCACCCAGCTGGCTTCATGTGGGGAATCAAACCTGGTTCTCCAGATTAGAGTCCGCTGGTCAAAACCACTACACCACACTGGCTCTAGTAATTATAAAAATAACCAGGCTCTTTTTGTAGCAGGGGCTCCTTTGCATATTAGGCGACACACCCCAAATGTAGCCAATCCTCCAAGAGCTTACAGGGCTCTTCTTACAGGGGGTTATGTAAGCTCTTGGAAAATTGGCTACGTCAGGGGTGTGTCGCCTAATATGCAAAGGAGTTCCTGCTACCAAAAGAGCGCTGATAATAATAATCCTGAGAATGTCTATTTATATATAAAGTAGGGCTTCTGTTTCTGAATGAGAGAGGGGAAATGAGGGGAACTAACCCCGCCCCTCCCCCGTACCGCAGGGCACGCTGCAGCTTGAGGTGTGTTACATCCTGGCCAAGCTCTGGAGTGGAAAACCAACAAGGCTGGGGGGAAAACACTTGGAGAACTAGAGAGCCACCAAGTAGGACATGGGAGGGGGCAGGGTTGAGCACTCTGCATTAGGATTGCCAGATCCATCCCGGCTACCTGCAGGGGATGGAGGGGGACTTAACAGGAGAAAGAGCAAGGCCCAGGCTGTGTTGCTGGTCTCGCACAGGAAATGATATCATAATGCCAGTGACTTCTGGGTGACGCTCTGGTATTTGCACAAAATATGCTAAAACTGGCTTCTACCATAGAGTTTATGCTTAAATACCAGCATGTCAGGAGCTGCGGTGGCTCAAGTGGTTAAGACGCTGAAGTGCAGGCTGTGGAAGGTCGCTAGTTCAGCAGTTCAAGACCCGGGTGCCGCATGACGGAGTGAGCTCCTGTCTCTAGTTCCAGCTCCTGCCAACCTAGCAGTTCAAAAGCAAGAAATTGCAAATAGATAAATAGGTACCACTTTGGTGGGAAGGTAACAGCGTTCTGTGCGGCTTGGTGTTTAGTCATGCCGGCCACATGACCACGGAAACGTCTTCAGACGGCGCTGGCTCTTCGGCTTTGAAACGGAGTTGAGCACCTAGAGTCGGATTCAACTGGCTTTCGAGCAAGGGAACCTTTAACTTTACCAGCATGTCGCCCAGCTGCCACTGGCGTGATGAGGTCACTTCCTGTGCGATGTCGGCAACATGGCATCCTGGGTCAGAGCAGACTCAGCCAAGAGCAAGTGGACGAGACAGAAGCACTAACCAGAAGCGTAAGTCAAGAGTTCCGTCCAGGAGTCATACACAAGGGAAGCCAGCCAAGGGTCCAAGAGACAGAGTTCAAGCAGGTGTTGTCAAACAGGTCCGGGGTCAAAGCCAAATGTTCAGGAGTAGCAGCCAGAAACAGGTCCGGGTGGAGTGGGTGTGCGTCTCCAGGAAGGTGACAAGTTGCTCCCACGCCTTCTTCCTCTGACACCCCGTCCTTTATCGGCAGCTCACAGCTGGGTCTCGTTGCTTGCAAGAGTGCTGTTCATTAACTCCAAGTGGTCCTCTTGATCTGGCAGTCACCGGGCTCTGCCTCCTCTCGAGGAGCTCCAAGCGGGCGCGCGCCTCCTCCTGCATTCCTCTGGCTCTGGGGACAGAGGAGGCGAGGCAGCCTGTGAAGTTTTCCCAAGATCTTGAGTTGTCTCTTCCATGTTGCCAGTGCTCCTGGGGCTGGAGTGCCTGCTGTCCTCAGCAACTGGGGCACCAGGACCTGCCTCCACCATCTCAGGGTCGTTAGAAGCAGGGGTCATTTCCTGCAGGAGCGCACAGGAGCAGAGCTCCAGCAGTAAGGAGCCCAGGGGGTGGGCACATGCAACAAGCCCTGCCCCCTGCTCCCAGCAACCCTCAGTCGGGCCACGAGGAGCAAGAAACAGCCAGGTAAGTTGCAGAGACACACACACCCCAGCCCGCCTTCAGGTACAAGCTCTCCCTCCTCTGCGAGGACAGATCTGCACGTTCCCCCCCCCCCAAACCTAGAAACCAAAAACAGCCCAGGGGGTGGAGCCTGAGTGGTGGCTGTTGCCTTCTGACACACTTTCGGTGATGTGTGGCATATGCAAATGAGGGTGTGGCATATGCAAATGAGTTATGCTAATGAGTTATGCGAATGAGCTCCTGCACCTCTTTTTCTGCGAAATGACCCCTGGTTAGAAGCATCAGCTGGCTGAGTCTCAGAGGTGCTGACGGGGCTCTTCAGCTAAAGCAGACTGGCCCAACACAGGTGGCCGAGGCCGCCTTCTATCTACTGGTAAGTCCCCCTGATAGGGTTGACATTTGCATGGTGGGGGCGGGGGATCCCCCGATTTTGCGAGGTCTTGCCCACCGCGGGTCAGCTGACCAGTGGGGGGAGACCCCCACAAACATCACGTGTGGCGTGGCTGCCTCACCCAGAGCTGACACTGGCACATCGGTGACATCGGGGGGGGGACACTCTGGATTTTGGGCAAATCTCTATGGTGGGGTTTTTCTATATTTATTTATTTATTTATTTATTTAATTCCATTTCTACCCCGCCCTCCCCGCACGCAGGCTCAGGGCGGCTTACAAGGCACAAGTGCTATAAA
>NW_015173744.1:250139-251769 GCF_001447785.1 Gekko japonicus
TATGCAAATGAGGGTGTGGCATATGCAAATGAGTTATGCTAATGAGTTATGCGAATGAGCTCCTGCACCTCTTTTTCTGCGAAATGACCCCTGGTTAGAAGCATCAGCTGGCTGAGTCTCAGAGGTGCTGACGGGGCTCTTCAGCTAAAGCAGACTGGCCCAACACAGGTGGCCGAGGCCGCCTTCTTTCTACTGGTAAGTCCCCCTGATAGGGTTGACATTTGCATGGTGGGGGCGGGGGATCTCCCGATTTTGCGAGGTCTTGCCCACCGCTGGTCAGCTGACCAGTGGGGGGAGTCCCCCACAAACAGCAACATCACACTGGCACATCGGTGACATCGGGGGGGGCCTTCCTTCGATCCCAAGTGCCGTTTCAACCATTCTTCCACTTTTAAGACCGGGTCGATTGGCAAAACTCTATGGTTTGATGCCAATTTTACCATAGAGTTTTGCCCAAAATGCAGAGCATCGCCCCTGATGTTGCAGACGTACCACTGTCACTTCCGGGTGATGCAGGCATGTCGAGTGCGTCATCGCTTTTTTTGGGGAAATGGGGGGGGGGCGCGATGACACTTCCCGCTTCCAGAACGTCCCCCCATCCCCCTGCCAGGCGTCAAAGGGACCTGAGGACCATACCCCCTGACAGCCAGCTGATCAGTGGCTGGGGGCAGGGCCTGACAGTGGGGGACCCCCACCTCCACTGGGGGGGTGTCTGTTGGAGTCTAGGAAGGGGTGGGGTTTGGGGAGGGGAGGGGAGGGACTTCAGCAAGATATAATGCCACAGAGCGGCATTATTTTCTCCAGGGGAACTGATCTCTGTTGTCTGGAGGCCAATTTTAATAGCGGGAGATCTCCAGGTTCCCCCTGCAGGGCGAGAACCCTTGCAGTGTGCTCAGAAGTAGACCCAAAGGAAACTGCAAGCCAGTTTGGCCACATTAGTACCCACATGTTTGGCAAAACGTTTGTAGAATGTCAAGTCATGCCGTAAGGGTTTCAGTAAGAAGACTGCAATTACCTAGGGGGGGGGCTGCCCACCCGGAGGGGCCACCCTTCCCTCCCGGCCCAAGAATGGAACTCCGGGAGGGGAAAGGATGCTGCCAAACTGGGTTATGGAGCCCATGGAGGCTGAGGTAAGCCTGCAGCCCCTTGAGAAGCCTAAAGCATACGACGGTGGTTCACGGAATAGCAAAAGAGTAACAGAAAAATCGGACATCAGTTGTGCTCGGTTGGGGTTGGAAAATCCCTGGAGTTTTGGGGGTGGAGCCTAGGGAGGGCGGGGTTTGGGGAGGGGAAGGACCTCATCTCCCTTATAAATAAAGGCCGAATGGTGGTGGCACTTCTCTAGAACATTCCACATGCTCCAAAATCAGTTCTCTCTCTGATCTGTCATTCAGAGGGTCTCCATATCCATTGGCTGCTTTGCCTGAGTCCTGCCTCCAACATTCTAAACATTTTGCTGCTTCTTTTCCCCCCTTAGCCAATCAGGTTATTTGCATATGCAGCCTCATTGGCCTTTGCCTCGGAACACAGAGGTCGTTTGCATATGCGACTTGATTGGCCTTTGCCTCTAACATTCTAAACAGTTTTGCTGTTCTGAGGTAAAATTTGTCCAATCTCCAGGTGAGGACTG
>NW_015173744.1:251972-257401 GCF_001447785.1 Gekko japonicus
CTCTGACAGGTACAAAGCCATAGACTCCACCCTCAAAACCAACTATTCCCTTCTGGGGAACCATCGTTGCCAATCTCCAGGTGAGGACTGGAGATCACTCAAAATTACAACTGTTCTTTAGGTAGCAGAGATCAGTTCCTCTGGAGAAAATGGTGGACTCAGTGTCATTATACCCAAATTGACACTGGGTTTCCAAGGCCGGGGCACCCGCCCAGAGCCTCTTTCTAGAGGCCGTTGTATTTATTTCCACAACGGGCCTTTTTCCTAGTCAGGGTATAATGCCAAAGAGTCCACCCTCCAAAGCAGCCATTTTCTCTAGGGGGAACTAATCTCTGTCCTCTGGAGATCAGTTTTAATTCCGGGGGATCTCCAGGCAGTGCCTGGAAGCTGGCAAGCCTTCACATTCTGTCTCAGTCCAGGAAAGGATGACATCGGCTGTCCTTGCCCGATTCTGGTGCAGTTTCATCTGCACGATGCTTCAGCATATGTTTTTTTCCACGACAGCTTAGAAAGTTAATCATAACTGCTTGCCGATTACCTTATGCCCCCCTTCCATCTGTTTATTGTATCACACTGGTGTTCGGTTGCCTCTTCTCGCATGCGGAAATTCTCTGGAGCAGAAATTATACTTTGGGTTATTCGTGTACGGTTCCGAGGGCAGAAAGGTCCAGCCTGGAGACTTGGCCCCACTCCCTCAGGCCGATTCGTAATGAAATTAATTGTGGGGGAGCTAATTGGGGCTGGTTTCAGTGAAAGAACTGGTTGTACCATAAGGCTGTAGGAGTTTCCTGCAATGTTGTATAACAGCTGGCTTGCCAGGTTTCAGGCACGGCCTGGAGATCTTCGGGAATCACAACAGGCTATGATTTGTTCCTGCTCAGGAGGGATCCATGATATTTTTTTACCGCTTGTTCTGATTATTGTTTGTTAATTGCTAACCTTACCCCTAAAGGGGCTGTGGTGGCTCAGAGGTTAAGACGCTGAGCTGCAGACTGGAAGGTTGGTACTTCGGCAGTTCGAGACCCGAGTGCCGTGTGACGGAGTGAGCTCCCGTCTCTGGCCCCAGCTCCTGCCAACCTAGCAGTTCGAAAGCAAGAAACTGCAAGTAGATAAATAGGTACTGCTTCGGTGGGAAGGTAACAGCGTTCCTTGCGCCTGGGCGTCTAGTCATGCCGGCCACATGACCACGGAAATGTCTTCAGACAGCGCTGGCTCTTCAGCTTGGAAACGGGGATGAGCCCCGCCCCCCTAGAGTCGGATTTGACTAGCTTTTGAGCAAGGGAAACCTTTACCTTTACCTTTAACCTTACCTCTATGTTGACTAAGAACTGGCCAGTTTGGCCAGTATTGGAAATTAATATCTATTCCAATTAGTCGAGAGTCGTGTTTTTTGCAGATTTTAAGTTAATATTTTTTAAAATTGGAATTGTTTTAGTGGGATTAGGATGGGAGGGAGGGTGATGCTGTTAGGGTTAGAAGGATGTTATTGTGATTCGTTCAGATAATGATGCTTGGCGGATACTCGGCCAAGCGTGCTGGAGGGGGTGTCAGGCTGGGCCTTGGAATTCCCCAGTTTATTATTTCTGGGTGATTTCAGTGTCCATGGCCATGTGGCTACTGGCTACCTCTTCACAGGCTGCAGACCTGGTGTCCTCCGTGGCAGCATTGGGACTCTCTCAGGTTGTATCAGGTCCCACAGAGCAAATAGGCCACACACTGGATTTTATCTTTGCCATGAGGATAGATGTGAGTCTGGTTGTTGTTGATACGGTGCCATGGTTGGACCCCTTTGACGTGAAGGCCCATCTGGGTATCCCAGCCCCCCCCATAGGTGGTGAGTTAATTTATGCTCGCCCACAGAGACTGACGGATGCAATTGGGTTCCAGAATGCTCTGCGGGATCTGATGGCTCCTGGTGACTCGTTGGTTGTGCTGATAGATGACTGGCATAGCTGTCTTTCTGAAGACACTGCCAAAATCGCTCCCTGACACACTCTTCACCCCCATTCCAAATTAGCGCCTTGGTATTCTGCAGAGCTTTGGAAGATGGCATGGGAGCTTAGACAGCTAGACTGAGCTTGTGACAAAGCTACAAGAACAACCTATAGAACGTTTACGAAATTCTGTGAGATGGCAGTGAAGGCAGCGAAGAAGGGGTTTTATGTGGCCTCCATTGCATTTGCTAGCCCTTGCACGGCATAATTATTTAAGGTAATTAGGTCACTAACTTCCTGCTCAGAGGGAATGCAAAATGTTAGTAATTTGACAATTAGCCGTGAGGCTTTTTTGAGCTTTTTTTTTTGCAGATAAAAGTCTTGGGAACTGGAGGTCCCTTGGCCATCTTTGGGTCTGTTATTGGATCAATTCAGCCGGCTCTCACGGGCCAATGTTGACAGGATCCTGAATGTTGTGAAGCCTACCACATGTCTCTTGGATCTGTGTCCATCGTGGTTGGTGAAAGCCAGTGGTGACGGAATATGGGTTCCCCTAGTGGACATTGTCAATCTGTCCCTGAGCTCGGTGTCAGCAAGCTGCCATTCTGTTTTCTGTGACTTCTGTGTACATATCCTTTCCCTGTTACACCCGGCTTGGTTTCTATCATCCTGCTCCTGCTTTGGAATGCGTAAGATAACTGCTGGAGGTTGTGTGGGGGAGAAGATGCTGTAATGCTTGCCTATTGATTTTCCCATGAGTACTGCCACCTGTGTTTTGTCTGATGTCCTGCCTGGTTCCCACGTACTGGGCGCGCAACCGTTTCATTAGCCCGCCAGCGGGAAAGCAATTCATTGGATCTGTATCTATTTGAAGTTCCTTTATTATGCTTGACCTAACTGTGTATCCCCAGTTCTAACAAAGAACGTGTTTGAGTATGTCTTCAACGCTTTGAAATAAATTTTGCTTTTCTTGAAAACGTGGATTTATTCTCGATGCTTGGGGATCCAACATATTGTTAGAACTCCCTTTCTCCTATCGTTCCGAATCTGGCAAGATCATGAGCGGAATTGAGGGAAACCTACCTAACACGGAGGGGGACTCGGGATCGGTCCCACAAACCTCCGCGTCTTTGGTGTTCACGACTGCAGCCTCGATGGAGGGTGCCGTGGGGGGAACGATTCCCCGCCTGCCTGCACATCTGTCTTGGCCGCCTCCGACCCCTTCGCAATGGGGTCCGCGGAAGACTCACCAGCAGGATGATTGGACTATGTACAACACCCAAGGCACCCGTGAGGTGTACTCCCGTCGGGGGAGCGGATTACGTGAGAGTCTGTTTGACAAGGGATTGTTCCCGGAACCTGGGTCTACCTCGGAGAAGGGGAGCCCCAAGCAGGACCTCGAGGAGTGCTGAAGACACTGCCAAAATCGCTCCCTGACACACTCTTCACCCCCATTCCAAATTAGCGCCTTGGTATTCTGCAGAGCTTTGGAAGATGGCATGGGAGCTTAGACAGCTAGACTGAGCTTGTGACAAAGCTACAAGAACAACCTATAAAAGGTCTACGAAATTCTATGAGATGGCAGTGAAGGCAGTGAAGAAGGGATTTTATGTGGCCTCCACTGCATCCGCTGGCCCTTGCACGGCACAATTATTTAAGGTAATTAGGTCACTAACATCCTGCTCAGAGGGAATGCAAAATGTTAGTAATTTGACAATTAGCCGTGAGGCTTTTTTGAGCTTTTTTTTTTGCAGATAAAAGTCTTGGGAACTGGAGGTCCCTTGGCCATCTTTGGGTCTGTTATTGGATCAATTCAGCCGGCTCTCACGGGACAATGTTGACAGGATCCTGAATGTTGTGAAGCCTACCACATGTCTCTTGGATCTGTGTCCATCGTGGTTGGTGAAAGCCAGTGGTGACGGAATATGGGTTCCCCTAGTGGACATTGTCAATCTGTCCCTGAGCTCGGGGGTCTTCCCAGGGAAATTAAAAGAGGCAGCGGTATGGTTGCATCTAAACAATCTTCTTTGTATCCTACTGACCCATCCAACTGTCACCCATTATAGAATTTATTGTTCCTGTGTAAGGTAGTTGAGAGAGCGGTGGTGGAACAGCTCCAGGTCTTCCTTGAAGATACCTCGGCCCTAGACCCTTTCCCATCTGGCTTCCGCCACAGCCATGGGATGGAAACGGTGCTGGTTGCCCTCACAGTAAGTGATGGGAGAAAGCTCTGCCTGAGACCCTGGAGATCCACCACCGGTCTGCAGGGCTCTTTTTGTACAAAAAGCCCAGCAGGAACTCATTAGCGTAATAGGCCACACCCAACAGCAGAAACTCATTAGCATATTAGGCCACACCCCTGACAGCACAGTTCATTAGCATATTAGGCCGCACCCCCATGTTACCAGAAGTGTGGTCATCCAGCCACCCCCCACCTTTTATATTTATTTATTTATTTATTATTCACATTTCTATCCCGCCCTCCCCGGAGGCTCAGGGCGGCTTACAGGGCATATCGCCAGATAAAACCATAAAACAATACAGAATATTAAGAATATTAATACAGAATATTAAGAACCCTATTTAAACAGATTTTGATGCTCCTCTCAGCAGAATATCCAATCTCTACAAGTTCTTTTGCTTCTTATTCTGTTTACCTTGTTTGTTGTCAAAACCCAGGGCCTTTTTTTGTAGCAGGAACTCCTTTGCATGTTAGGGTTAGGCCACACACCCCTAATGTAGCCAATCCTAATGAGTTTCTGCTGTTGGATGTGGCCTATTATGCTAATGAGTTCCTGCTGGGCGTGGCCAACTCAGGAGCCAGCCGGAACTCCGTTCCTTTGCCTCCCTGCCCCAAAATAGCCCTGCCGGTCTGTAGACAACACCAACCTTGATGGACTGATGGTCTCATTCAGGATAAGGCCACTTCATGGGTGTTCCTATTACGTGTGGGCTCGAGCAGTTCACACCCAGCAGCTTCTCTCACCTCCAACTCATTCTGGTCTAAATGAAACTCGTATTTTGCCTTCGGGAAACGTAACACAAATATGAGGTAATGTAAAGTTTCTTTGTGTATGATGGGTCTTAGGGATGCCAAGGTCAGTCTCATACACTATGCCCAGGAGCAGCTCTCCTGCCTGTGAATGGTCTTTGACTCATAGAACCATAAGAGTGGGATGGGACCTCCAAGGTCATCTAGTCCAACACCCTGCACAAGGCAGGAAATTTACAAATGCCTCCCCCCAGACCCCGGTGACCCCTGATCCATCCCCAGAAGATGACAAAAAATGACAACCCAAAATCCCCGGCCAAACTGGCCTGGAGAAAAAATTGTTTCCTGATCCCAAAGTGGCATGTGAGAAAGGGCCATGAGAACTAAGCACTGATGCAGCCCTCCCTCTCATGATCTGCCCAAGTTCACAGAGCCTGCATTGCTGCCAGATGGCCATCTAGCCTCTGCTTGAAAACCTCCAAAGAAGGAGAGCCCACCACCTC
>NW_015173744.1:258161-275944 GCF_001447785.1 Gekko japonicus
CCTCTTCCTCCTCCTCCTCCTCCTCCTTCTTCTTCTCCTCCTCCTCCTCCTCCAGTAGTTTCCCAACCCAGAATTGGTAACCATAAGTGGTAACCATCTGCTATGCAATTTGTCTCTTCCACCAGTTAGCTGCCCTGCCCTGAGTGTTAATTTCCTCTGCCTGAAGACATTTTTAGATGTCTAGAACTTTGAAAATGTATGTCCCGCCTATTCAGAGGCCTGCTTGAGCATGTGACGGTCAAAATTTCAGGGGGGAAACTGAGTGCCAAGTGTTTGTTATAGCCGAGCTGGAATATTGACTTCAATAATGCTAATCTGTAGAAAACTGTCTGAGCAATTAAAACAGAGCAGGCTGCAGACGGGTTTTCTTTTCCTGACATTTAAGTTTTCCCCATACAGGGACTACAAGAGCCAGTTTGTAAATGCCTTCTTGAGCTTTCGCCGCTGAGGGACGTTTTCTGACTTAGGCACCAAATGAGTCTGACGTACCCCACCTGCCCATAGATGGGGAAAACGGGACCCTGGCTCTCCAAAATATCACAGACTGGATCTGATTTCCCCCCCATAATGATTTGGGGTATTTATTTATTCATAAGATTTGATTTGTGTTCCAACCTTCTAGTTGGAAAAAAAAATGCTCAGGGGGACTTATAATATCAATCAATAAAAACGAGAATTTTATCTCAAATAATAAAAAAGCAGGGTAACCGAATGAATAACGGGGACAACAGTAAAATGGCAGGACTTAATAGCCCATTGAAACGTTGCTTTAAAACCCTGGAACCATTAAAAGCGGCCGTAGTGAAAATTATTTTCAAATCCAGCATTGATAAAAAGTGAAAACCTAAGCTATCAGAGAGAGGGAGAATATAAAATCAGACCTCGTTTTGGCTGATAGGCTTGGTAGTCCCCCGGTCAGGGTGGGGAGTCCTCTGCACCCTCCCCCGGGTCCTGTTGCCTGCCCCCGCTCCAAGCTAGGGTTGCCAGCCTCCAGGAATGAGGCTGGAGATCTCCTGGAAATACAACTGGTCTCCAGAATACGTCCATAACTCATTTATCATTTACTTACTTAAAGCATCCACTTCTCCTGGAGAAAATGGCTGCCTTGGAAAGTCAATTATATACAGTAGAATTTGAACAGAGGTTTTATCCCGCATACAGGCTGCAGTCACGCACACTAAATAATCTACTTTCATTGCACTTTCCAACTGGATTTTGTCAGTTCACACAGTAGAACTCCAGTTTGAAAGGGGATTGAAAGTGGACTATTTAGTGTGTCTGAACGCAGCCATAATGTTCCTATTTACTACTAATGGACTCTAATACACAATACGAATGTACACATAAAGAGTATTAGCAGGAATAACCATTATATGTGGGATAAAACATCTGTTCAAATTCTACTGTAATATTTTGGTTATATCATACATCAGAAGTATAGGTTGAGATTGTTCATTCTATTGTCGTTGTAGTGCTATTGCAAACACAGGGCATACTGTTCCTACTTAGTTGTTGTTACTGTGGCTGGTCTGTGGAAGGTGGACAGCAATATACCCTGCCAAGCTCCCCCCAAAAAAATCCCACCTTCCCAGGCTCCGCCCTCAAATCTCCAGGTATTTCTGAATCTGGAATTTTTTTTTAAAAAAGTGACAGTGTCACATGTGCTCTGACATCACTTCCTGTGAAAACCCAGAAGTGTTTTATGTTACAGAACATCCAGAGGAGTTTAGCCGTGTTAGTCTGTTGCTGCAAAATAGTAAAAAGCCCAGGAGCATCTTTGAGCCTACCAAACTTTATTGTAGCACTAGGAATAAGGCCCGTTGTGGAAATAAATACAACGAGCTCTAGAAAGAGGCTCTGGGTATGTGCCCCGGCCTTGGGCACTCAGTGTCAATTTACTGTGGTGACCTCAGCAGGGTATAATGACACCGAGTCCACCATTTTCTCCAGAGGAACTGATCTCTGCTACGTAAAGAACAGTTTTAATTTTGAGTGATCTCCAGCCCTCACCTGGAGATTGGCAATGATGGTTCCCCAGGAGAGAATGGCTGGTTTGGAAGGTGGAGTCTATGGCATTGTACCTGTCTGAGGTTTCACCCCTCCTCAAACCCCACCCTCTCCAGGCTCCTCCCCTCAAATCTCCAGGAATTTCCCAACCTGGAGTTGGCAAAACTATCTCCTTCCCAGCCAAACAGCAACCTACCTTTATCTGTCCCTGTGATTTCCATCTCCTCCCCCCTCCCTTCTGAAGAGCAGTTGTAATTCTGAGTGATCGCCAGCCCCCACCTGGAGATTGGCAACAATGGTTCCCCAGAAGGGAATGGTTGGTTTGGAGGTTGGAGTCTGTGGCTTTTTACCTGTCCGAGGCCCCACGCCTCCTGACACCTCTCCTTCTCCAGGCTCCATCCCTCAAAATCACCATGTGTTTCACAACCTAGAGTTGGCAGCCTTACCTGCAATTAGGTGTGCCAGGTATGGGTTGGAAAATACCTGGAGACTTTGGGGGCACCCCCACACACCTGCAGCCTCTCCCATGCTCTGAAGCCCTGACTACTATGTCACATTGGCTGTCATATGGGGGCCATCTCAGCAGGATAAAAGGACACAGAGTCCACCATTTTCTCCAGGGGAACTGATCTCTGACATCTGGAAAGCAATTGTAATTCTGAATGATCTCCAGCCCTCTCCTGGAGATTGGCAACAATGGTTTCCCCCAACAGGCACTAAGGAAAATGTATTTTACATCAGAACACATTTTACCTCAGAACAGCAACAGCAAACTGTTTAGAATGTTAAAGGCAAAGGCCAATCAAGCCACATATGCAAACGACCTCTGTGTTCCGAGGAAAAGGCCAATGAGGCCACATATGCAAATAATCTCTGTGTTCTGACTGGCTTTGGGGGGGGAGAGGAACAGCAAACTGTTTAGAATGTTGGAGGAGAGACTCAAGCAACACAGATTCAAGCCTGCGGGAATGGAGCGGTATAGAAGTCAAAAGTAATAAATAAATAAATAAATAAGCAAGGACAGATTCTGAGTGACACACCAGGCTGCCAACCAATTCAGGAGCGTGTGAAATGTTCTGGAGAGTGCCACCACCAAAAGGCTTTTATATATATTAAGGAGAGATAAGCTTTCGAGAAACACGATGCGTCTGATAAAGAGAGCTGCGTTTCTCGAAAGCTTATGCTACAATGAAGTTTGTTAGTCTCAAAGGTGCTCCTGGGCTTTTTACTACATTACAGAAGACGATCGGATGACATGTGATCAAGTCATACTTCTAGAAGAAGAAGACCTCACCCTGCCATGTTTCATGAAGCCATCAAGTCCCACCACATGGTCATCCCCATGGAAATCCAGCTTATGTTGGCCAGAATAATACTGCTCTGGTCTCTTGAATCTCTTACTTGTGTTTTTTGGGGTTGTTTTTGTACACCCGGCTTCTACTTCATCACTGCCTCAGATACTCTGTCGCTAAGATAACACACATGGAAAGGAAATTTGGGGAGTTTTTTGCTTCTGCCATTTTATCCAGTGTAGTGCTGTAGACACTGAAATAGGGAAAGGGAAAGAGCCACAATACTAAAGGCACGGGAGAGGTGCCGGACGCAAACTTCTGGGATCCCGGATTCAAATCACTGATGTAAGCAAAAATAGCTGGAGTTGAACTTCAGCATAGCCCCATTTAAGATGATTTATGCTTTTAATTTCCTTAACGTCTCTAAATTGTAAATTAATGGGACACGGGTGCCTTTTCGTATTACAGTACCTGGGAAAAAAAGAGACGCCCGGGTGATTCGACTGAGCGCCTTTATTTTGTAAGAGGGAAAAATGGCTCTGCTTTTTATCTCTGAGAGCAATCCACACGTTGGGCAACCTGATCAATTGCTGACTAGCTGCGTTCCGGCGGGCTCATTTTGTCTTGGCCCAAGATTTCATCCATCACTCTGCCTTTCCTTGTCAACGCAGCCAAGGAACCTCCACTTGATAATGAAGAGGCACACATGTTTGGGAACAAATGTAGTTCATTAGGTAGAAAGACAGCCCGGCCGGTGGGGCGGGAGCGGGGGGCAGGCGCCTGGCGAAGGAAAGAGAACGTGGTTGCGCGCACCCGCTAACAAATCTCGACGACAAAGCAAACAGCATATCTCCTGTGGGCAGCAACGGGCTGCTTCTCTCTCAAAAGAGAGGCGCTTGGACTCAAGCCGACTTGGAAGCCACATCTCGTGATCCCAAGGCCTTACGTTTAATACCAGATGTGGGGGGGGGCTGCATATGTTTACCCAGGTGTAAGGGACAGGAACTCCACGCACACTTGAAGGTGTTCTTCCTTATTATTGGTGACAGCCTGATCTCATCAGATTTCGGAAGCTAAGCAGGCCCCAGTTAGTATTTGAATGGGAGACCACCCAGGAAGCCCAGGGTCGTTATGCAGAGGCAGGCAATGGCAACCCACCTCCGATCATCTGACTTGACCTGGATGGCCCAGGCTGGCCTGATCTCATCAGATCTTGGAAGCTGAGCAGGGTCGGCCCTGGTTCGTACTTGGACGGGAGACCACCAAGGAAGTCCAGGGTTGTTACGAAGAGGCGGGCAATGGCAAAACCACCTTTGTTTGTCTCTTGCCTTGAAAACCCCATGAGGGGTCACTGTAAGTTGCTGCAACCTGTTGGCACTTTCCTCCACCACAATGTTCCAAAGACATGGCATTAGACCAAGGGTGTCAAACATGTGGCCCGGGGGCCGGATCAGGCCCCCTGAGGGCTTCTATCAGGCCCGCAGTTGAACTGGCTGTCTTCTACTTCTACTAGATCGCAACAGCACAGACATTTTGATGCAATAATTCAGAGCAAGAGGTGTCAGTTATCAGACACTGTTAAATGAACAAAATATTGCAAGAGTGCTGATGTTTGAAGCATGTTTTTATTTTAAGTTAAAAAAAAACCCTTTGCATTTGTGTCCTTTATAAAGTTTATATCTCCGCTACCTGGCATTACATTTTATGACACACACGGCACGGCCCGACAAGGTCTCATTTATGTCCGATCCGGCCCTCGTAACAAATGAGTTCGACACCCCTGCATTAGAGTCATGGTGTTCTGTACAGAGCTTGAGGTCTGGATTACAAACAGTGCCCGTACCAGCTTTACAGAGACCTCGTGACAGCTCCTGTTGGCATCTCTGTCGCAAGGTACCCATTTTGCCAGGAGGATTTGAGGGGAGAATTAGACCACCGGACTGATAAAACAGTCTGGACCGAAATCTGTCCCCGCTCCCTTCAGATGCTGATGGAGGGCTTTCTTGATATAATTCTCGGCCACAATTAGCGACCGTTGGAGGGCGATTGCCGGCGGTCTCGGTGGTATCCAAGGACACCTTCAGCAGAAGGGAGGAGGGTGATCTCTTTCTTTTCTAATTGAACGGGACAGTTAATTGATCACGGAGCTTTTTGTCAGAGATCCCGTTACCGTGAAAATGCATATCTTTGTCACCCAGGAATACTTGGCGGTTAATAGAGCTGCCGAAAGAGAGTCCATTAATGTGGCAATATGATTTCCCCGACACTGCCATTTCTGAGTGGTGTGTTCCTGATTTTCGCACAGCGCACGGCCCCTGCTGAATCGGAACTGTTGGCCTCTTGCGGAAGTCAAAACAGCTGTCTCAGAAAAAGACATTAAAATGGGAGGGCATCTGTTGGAGCAGGCTCTGAAGTTTAGCAGCAGACAGAACAAGACGGTTGATAGCCTCACAGTATAGCTCACAGCCGTCAAAACACATCACGAAACACATTCTTGTGTGTTTATTATTGCTTTCAACATCTTAAGTGCCACCTTGTGGTTTTCAGGTATCTTAAAGTGGGACTCAGAGGGTAGCAGTGGAAATTACAAGAGCGGGGGCAAAGATCAACAAAATGTAAGAAGTAGAAAAGAGCAAGAGTCCAGGAGCACCTTAAAGACTAACGAGATTTGTCACAGGGGAGGAGCTTCCGTGAATCACTGCTCACTTCTTCAGACACAGCTAGAATGTGTGTCCATCTGCCCTTATATCTTGCAGACAGGAGTGATTTCAGATGCTGAATGACATTAGCGGGCGAATGACAATAGCAGGTGAATGACAATAGCAGGCATGCTTGGACTTATGCAGAAGGGTAGTAGGCATGGACAAATCAGCATTGGTAATGAGACAGGAAACCTAGGTCTCTATTCAGTCCAGGAGGATGCATTGTCTTGAGCTTTATTATCAGCTCCAATCCAGCAGTTTCTCTTTCTAATCGCCCTTTGCAATGCCTTTGTAAGCGAACTGCTACTCTTAGGTCAGCAACTGAATGTCCTGGAAAGTTAAAACGTTCCTCCGCTGGTTTTTGAATCTTGTGGTTTCTAATGTCAGACCTACGTCCATTTATTCTTTGTCGTAGGGACTGGCCTGGTTGTCCAGTGTAGAGGATGGAAGGGCATTGCTGACACATAATGGGGAGGGCAGCGTTTGGAGAGGGTAGTTATGTCATCGCGTTGCCATCGTTGGGGGATGGCACAAACTCTGTGGTTTTGAGGGCAAAAACTAGAGTTCTGGGTGCCAGACGATCGCAATTGGCAGCCTGGAGGCCCTCACCCGGAGCAAGGTGGGTCCTGGTGACTCTACGATTCTTCTTCTTCTGAGTAGACAATACTGACCTTGGTTTGCTAAGGGTCTGATTCAGTAGAAGGCAGATTTATGTGTGTTTTGGGGAAGGGGCAGGGCTCAGTGGCAGAGCTTCTGCTTGGCATGCAGAAGTTTCCAGGTTCAATCCCCAGCATCTCGTGTTAAAAAGGACATAGGAACATAAGAACATAAGAGACGCCAATGTTGGATCAGGCCAAAGGCCCATCCAGTCCAACACTCTGGGAGGACCCAGTGTCTGATTCAGTAGAAGACAGCTTCATCCGTGTTCATGTCTTGTTCAAAGCATATACAGTGGAACGTGTGATCTACACCAGTGTTCCCTCTAAGCTGAGTTAGTGTGAGCTAGCTCACAGTTTTTTAGCCTCTGGCTCACACATTTTTGTCTCATCTCAGGAAGGATGGCTCCGGAGCAAACTAATTTATGCAGTAGCCAAATTGCTCGCTCACAGCTTGAATGCCAGTAGCTCACAAAGTAGACTTTTTGCTCACAAGACTCCACAGTTTAGAGGGAACATTGATCTACACCCCACATTTATCCAGGTACTGCTCTGATTTGTAAAGCGAACACATGCTGGCTCTTTCGTATGACCGAGACCTTAACCAAAAGGAACTCCATTTTGTGTGCCTTATGACGTAAAACCTTTGTATGCCCTAACTTCCTGAAAATAGATTCTGGTTGATCTGAAGCAGCAGAAGAAAATTTGAGCCCAGTGGCGCCTAAGACCAACAAAGTTTTATTCAATTTATTAAAGGTGCCACTGGACTCAAATTTTGTTCTAAATTCCTGAACTTTGCCTGAATTTGCATGTACAGTGGAACGTGTGATATACACCCCACATTTATCCAGGTACTGCTCTTATTTGTAAAGTGAACACTTGCTGGCTCTTTCTTATGACCGAGACATTAACCAAAAGTAACTCCATTTTGGGTGCCTTATGACTTAAAATCTTTGTATGTCCTAACTTCCTGAAGATAGATTCTGGTTGATCTGAAGCAGCAGAAGAAAATTTGAGCCCAGTGGCGCCTAAGACCAACAAAGTTTTATTCAATTTATTAAATGTGCCACTGGACTCAAATTTTGTTCTAAATTCCTGAACTTTGCCTGAATTCTGCTAATGTCATAAATGCTGCTAACACGATTTAGGAGATGTTACTTTAAGAATGTACATCCCTGCTTTCTAGCAGATTCAGTGCTGTACACAATAGGATACATGAGTGCCTGGTGATGTCTGTTTTGGGCCTAGCTTCAGAGATAAGAGGAGCTGCGGTGGCTCAAGTGGTTAAGACACTGAACTGCAGGCTGTGGAAGGTCAGTAGTTCAGCAGTTCGAGACCCAAGTGTGCCGCAAGACGGAGTGAGCTCCTGTCTCTAGTTCCAGCTCCTGCCAACCAAGCAGTTCGAAAGCAAGAAATTGCAAGTAGATAAATAGGGACCGCTTCGGTGGGAAGGGAACAGCGTTCCGTGCACCTTGGTGTTTAGTCATGCTGGCCACATGACCACGGAAACGTCTTCGGACAGCGCTGGCTCTTCGGCTTTGAAACGGAGATGAGCACCGCAACCCTAGCGTCGGACTCGACTGGCTTTCGAGCAAGGGAACCTTTACCTTTACTTTTCAGAGATAAGACAGGAAGTTAGAACATGAAGACATAAACCATAAACAGTTGCCACCACTGAGTAAATGCCTGTTATCTTTAGGGTTCAGGCGCCTTTGTAACCAAGAGTTGAACTGTGTGTTAAAGAAATGTAATTGGTAAATGTAGTAAATAATAGTGAAAACATAGTGAATGTGTAGTGAATAGGTCACAGGGTAACCGGAGATGAAAGATGATACTATATATATATTATACAGGGTGTGTCTGTTAGAATTTTGGAGAAATTACTTTCAGTATCTGGGTAAGGTTCTCCCTATAGTTAGAACTACGGAATAAATTATTTTCTGCTGAAGTCCACTGTCTCGTTGGAACTCTCAGAATTTCCTCCGTCACTTACAAACAGAGGCACACAGGTACATGCTTTCACTGTTAACATGTGAACCTGGATCTGTGGGTAAACGTGGGTCTGGACTATACGACTGTGCCACTTGAATCAGTCCCCACCTGTTGAAACAAGGTGGAAGAACTGTTGGCATCTCCAACACAGAACCCGAGGAGAGCGCTTTTTAAAAATGTTCTGAAGAAATGTGCTGTGACGCTAACTGCCCAGTCTAGGAATAAATTAAAGCCTAACTGTGGGAGAGACACATCTGTCATTAGCTGCAAGGAATCTTTGAAGACATTTCTTGGCAAGTGGTGATTGCTGAAACTGCTTGTTTATGCAAAGCTCGGCACACGCGGGACTCGCGAAGGTAGCTGTAGACTCGGCCAGCGTGTACAGCTGCCGCTGGTGCCTCTAGGGGGGATAAGTCTACACGTGTGATTTTTAAACAACTGTGTAACACGGTTGGCTGTCTTTTGAAGTCATGAGCTGGGTCTCTGTGTGTTTGGATGGAATTTCATGCCCAGAGTTCTCTTCAGGATTCAGCCCAGGGGACTAATCTTTCCTGAAGCTTAGGCTGAGTGAGGTAAACCTGAGTTCGGGATTTCGATTTCAAGTGGGGATTCACAGGAGTGCAAACCCTCCTCCTTTACAGCCATTTTAATTATGGCCAGAATATTAATTACGGTTGATGTTGCCTCTTTGTTTCAAGGCAAGTAAGAAAGGGGGCGAAGGGTACAACAGTTCTCATTCTTGGGTGGCTAGGAAAGCAGATGACAGAGATCAGTTCTTCTGGACAAAATGGCTGCCTTGGAAGGTGGACTTTATGAAATTGTACCCTTCCCAAATCCAGCCCACCACTAAATATAAAGGAATTTCCTAGTCCAGTGTTGGCAACAGGCCAGCTCTGGGGTGAGACATTTCGGGGTGGGGGGTGGGTTTGGAGTGGAGCCTGGGGAGGGCAGGGTTTGGGCAAGGGTGTAATCTTAGTGGGATATAATGCCATAAAGTCCATGCACCAAAGCGGCCATTTCCTCCTGGGGAACAGATCTCTCTTGCCCGGCGATCACTTGGAATTCTGGGTGATCTCTAGGCCCCACCAGGAACCTGGCAATTATATCTAGCAGCCCTGCAGGGTGCCCACTAACCCAGGCCAACGGCATAAATCCAGGGGCCTCATAGCCAGCCAGGATCCTCTCTACGAGGATCAATTAACCCTTTGCTAGACTTGAAATCCCAAAAACAAAGGGACTAACCTTTGCTCAACAATGAACAATCACAAGTCTTAAACAATAGTATCAAAATGTAAAAAGAATATAATAAGGAGGACACCGTCCGATGTAATACAAATATAATGAAATGAGATGTAACAAGGCGTGTTTTACATTCCACAGGACATGGCTATATTCCAACTATATAGAGAAGAACAACGAAAACTGTGTATGTATCCACTAAGTAATACTAACAAAACCGATAATTGCAAAATATATTATATTATGAAAAACACCCAAAATCATATACAAGTGCAAGAAGAGGTCCAAACAATGAAGTTATCGAAGTTTTCCAGATTACAAAATCATTTCATAGTCTTCATCCGAACAGGACCATGTATATCTTTTAGAGCTGCAGAGCTTCATTTTGTGTATGTTGCATAATTCTATAAACAGTCAAATGAATGCTCATAAGACCCTATAGCAGCAGCAATCTGTGAGGCTTCATTTCTACTCACTGCACTTTTGGCCCGACCTTAGAAACAGATGCATTTCACTGTATGACAATTGTTGATCATTTGACTGTTTATAGAATTATGAAACATGCAAAAAAATGAAACTCTGCAGCTCTAAAAGATTTAAATGGACCCGTTCGGATGAAGACTACGAAACGACTTCGTAATCTGCAAAACTTCGTTAACTTCATTGTTTGGACCTCTTCTTGTATATGATTTTGGATGTTTTTCATAATATAATATATTTTGCAATTATCGATTTTGCTAGTATTACTTAGTGGATACGTACACAGCTTTCTTTGTTCTTCTCTATGTTGTTACAGGACATGTGGTTCTCTGTTCTTATATATTTAAACTATATCAGCTCATACACCAGAAACCCCAATAATATGGAACACCATCTCCCAGTTTTTAGAGTCCCACAGAAGTTCACTGGAGCTTGGTGGATGAACTAATTATTGGTTCCTCTGATCATCTTCTTTACACGTAAGCTAGCTGATTTTTAAAAAGCTGCATTTCGCCAAAGGCTTCTTCACAAAGATGGAACTCTACGTTTTCTGCTCCAAAGGGAAAAAAATTCACCGACGTGTTGCTTCCTTGTGCAAAGTTGCTGCCAGTCTCAAGTCAAAGTGCAAAAATGCTTCCCTTAACGATCGGTCGGGTTGCCAGCTCTGGAAAATACCTGGGGATTTGGGGGGCGGAGCCTGGAGAGGTTTGGGGTTTGGGGAGGGGAGGGACTTCGGTAGGGTATAATGCCAGACAGTCCACCCTCCGAAGGAGCCGGTTTATCCAGGGGAGCTGATCTCAGTTGTCTGGAAATTAATTGCAATAGTGGGAGCTCACCAGGTTCTACCTGGAGGTTGGCAAGCCTGCGGGTGAAGCTGCACTAGGCCTTGAGGTGCATGGAAGAGTCACGTGTTGAGAACAGGCGGAGACTGAATGTGGTTCTGCCCCTTTTTCCTGCCAGATGTGTCGCAAGATCAAGAAGCTGGCCTGGTACAAGGATGAGGATCCGTTGGAGCAGAAGCTGGACTATCGGTTCCTAGAACTGCTGGTTCTGTGAGTTCTATTTTTTTTTTTAAAGACCCCTTGGTTGAAAATAGCGTGAAGAGCTTCACATTTGTCTTTTCAATCGCTGCCGTTCCAGTGGCCCTAAAAGACGTGTGGGCTCACGCCGGAGCATTCAACATCCCCTTCGCAGGCAGAGCACATTAGGGAATCCCGTTCCCAAAGCCCCATTCCCTTCACGGAAAAGAACTGCAAGCAGGCACAGTCCAGCCTTTGGTTTCACCCAACGTCCGCACAGCCACAGTTCTATTCATCTTGTGCTTCGCTCGCCTGTAAGGGGCCGGGCCAACCGAGCACACGCTTCCTGTGCCTGGAAATATGACAGTGAGCATTACAAACCCCGAATCCTGGGACAAAGGGTACCGACCATTTTAACATTTTTTGTAAAATTTCACGAATCCAGGCCCAGTATTTTTTTGCTTTATCACATAACCACCACATATGATAGAAGGACCCCACATTATTTTGACACTTCCAACATATATTTGAACATTTAGGGTCAAATTTGGCCAATTTATCAGGCGTAATATACCATCTGCTCATAGCTGCGGTGGCTCAAGTGGTTAAGACGCTGAACTGCAGGCTGTGGAAGGTCAGTAGTTCAGCAGTTCGAGACCCGAGTTGCCGCATGACGGAGTGAGCTCCCGTCTCTAGTTCCAGCTCCTGCCAACCTAGCAGTTCGAAAGCAAGAAATTGCAAGTAGATAAATAGGGACCACTTCAGTGGGAAGGGAACAGCGTTCCGTGCGCCTTGGTGTTTAGTCATGCCGGCCACATGACCACGGAAACGTCTTCGGACAGCGCTGGCTCTTCGGCTTTGAAACGGAGATGAGCACTGCAACCCTAGAGTCAGACTCGACTGGCTGTCGAGCAAGGGAACCTTTACCTTTACCTTTAATATACCATCTATAAAACATCTAGGTAAGTGGTCAAGATTTTATAAGTGGTTTGAAGATTAAACTAAGGAAAATATAGACATTTAAAATGTGTTAAGGATATACAAAGTTAAAATTTGATTTATTTGGAACTGATTCTCTAATGATATAAGGTGACATATACAAATGTATGATAATTTAGGCATGAGTTGGTAAAAGAAGAAGTTGGTGAAAGAAAAGTTTCCCCCTTTTATGTTTGTTATGTCTTAAAAAATAAAAGAAAATGTACACAAGCCCGGAATCCTTTCCAGGCATTCAACAGGACTTTCCTTCCTTTCCCCTCTCCTCTCCTCTTCCCTCCGCTGCATATTACAGCGCAGCAGGGTGGGGTGGGGTGGGGAGGGAAATCAGTGCTCTAGGGCAGGCTGGGGGGGAACCAGGGCAGGGAGTCCTCCAGTAGCCACAACGCTCTAGCCTATTCCTACCATAGAGACTAGGAGGAGGAAAGGCTAGAGCATCACATGACACCACCGTTTCTTCCCCCACCATCGGACTCTTCCAAATTCCAGCCAATTGGCAGGCAGAGAATCACTCACCTTGTCCCCTGCTGTCCCCCATTCCAGGTGTTTCAGTGCACCCTGGGAAATCTAGCTTGGCATTGATTCCATTTCTGGGGGGCTCACGGGCATTGTTTTCTGCCACTGAAATCAGCGGGACTGTGCCGGTGTGTTGGAGCGAGCGACTCAGCACGCCTGGACATTGGGGGGCGCTCCATCACTCTAAGGGTGCACAGGTGTGATCTCCTTGAAGGGGATGCCTCTCTTTGTCTTAATCTGGGAGCTGCCCTCTGACCCCCTCCTCTCTCTCCCCTTTTTCCTCACACTTTTCTTCACATGGCCTTCTAAAGAGCTCTTTAGATTAGGTTTCTTTTTCTCCTTTCGACTACAACCTGAATGTGGATCTACTTGAAGATAGATTCCGGTGGGTAGCTGCTTTGGTCTGAAGCTGCAGAACAAAGCTTATGACCAGTGGCACCTTTAAGACCAACAACTATTAATGTATAATATTGTTATGGTTTTTTAAATATACATCTGTCTTTCTGAAGAAAAATGAACAGTTAAAAACACAAAGTAAGCAAAATCCAGGGTTTATTTTAAGAAAAAGAGTCATAAATGTTATTTTAAAATCATCATCCTAAACTGTTTATAATTTGGTATGCTTTTGGTATGCTTTTTTTTAAAAAGTTCATTGATATCCTGAGATACCACTGATAATAAATGATTTTCTGATTTTTGATACCCCCCTTTTTCTTTTCTGTACCCTTTCAACTATATAATAAAATTATATATATAAAACCAGCAAAGTTTTATTCAAGGTATGAGCTTTCGTGTACACGCAAACTTTGTTCTGAATCCACTTGAATAAATATACGTTTCCCTTTTTTGCAATGTAATTCTTGGGAGATTTATTTACTGCACTCAGTATCACAGTTCTGTGACTGGGCAGAACTCTGCAATATTCACCAAATAATCCCAGGACTGTGATCCCTGCTAGCTGGGAACCAGAACGATCCCACGGAAGGTAGACACCACACTCCTCCAGTACCTCTTTACAGATAAGCGTTGCAGCTGGTAAGCAATTAAGCGCATGGAAAGGAATGCACAACAATTAGCACGGCTCTCCCTACTCAAGGCAGCTTAGCTGACACCAAGTAGGGTTGCTGCTTAGACTCCTGCAGCAATCAGACTCAACAACTCGCTTCTTCAGAAGGAAAGTTTATTGAAGCAGTATTGGCAGGGCATCTACTTCAGGATCTGTATTAAGACTAAAGCATAAAGTGCGGGGTGAACAGATAGACATTGTTCAAAGGGGATCACTGGGTGGCGTAGAGCCAATGAGGGGAGAAGAGGGGCCCTCCAGAATGTAACAGTCCCACTTTCCCAGAGAAGGTGTTACGGCAAGCATTCAAGGCCAAGCACATAAAACATACAGATAAGGGAGCATCAATGAAGCAACCAAGAAACCGAAAGTACATTCCAAGGAGTGAATGTTCCCCCCCCCCAGCTTTTACGGCAGCAAGCTGACATCCTGCCCCCCCCCAAGGGCCCCCTCCCTGGCTTGTTAGGGAACTTCTTGAGGAGGAGGAGATGAGGGGCCGTTTACATGGCACTCGTGGACGCATTCATTCTGGGAGGGACAAAAATCTCCCCACTGAATCAAATAAAACAACACCCATTTGTGGACCCCTTTCCCCTCCAGTGAAGCAAAGATCCATTGCAAACTCTGGATATCCGGGTACTTTTGGCTATTTTTCCAACACCGGCAAACGGCACCACCCTTCCATGAGAAAAGGAGCCCGTCTTTCCACGCCTGATCAGTATTCCGTCTGCACTTGTGTGGAGCCCACGGTCTGTGACTTTAGGCCTTATGTTTGCACACCTGAAGGAAGGGGCAGGCCTTCCCGTGCCGGCTGCACTAGCCCTCCACGGTTTGCACAACGTTTCAGAATTTCTCGAGAGGCAAAAATATGCTCAGGACAGACACCTTCTGTGCAGCATCAAACTGCAAAGGGTGCCGAAGGGTCATCCCGGGAAACTGAGCTAATGAACTATCAGCGCTGAACATGCGGTCTTTGGAATCACAATGAAGGAGGACGGCTGCTCTTGAAATCATGGGGGAGGGTTGCCAAAACACACACCCCCTTGAAGAGGGATGTCACTTGGAAAAGCTGATAGCATGCGAAGTAGTTCTCCAACTGTTCGGCAATCCAATTATGACAAGATTAGGAAGCGCTGCCTACAGATGGGATCCCGACTTTTCAAAAAAGATGGTTCTGGAGTGGGTGAGAACTGCCGAAGACTCCGCGGTGTGTGCAGCCGTCGGAACTACGTAATTAATAGGAAAGGACATCTTCCACTCAAAGGAATTTTCCCTCTCATGCAAATCTGTGTTGTCTTTTTCTCGGTTTCCCTCCCGCCCTTCATCTTCGCAGTGCAGAGATCTGTTTCTGGAGATTTCAGGCCTCCTCTTCAGAAGGAAACGCTTCAGCGAACTGATCTACGGGGAGCCCTTGAAACAGCACTCGATGCGTCTGGGTACCCAACGCTGGCACAATGGCCCTCAAGGCTCCCACTGCACATAGCAGATCGGGCAAAGAGGGACCTAGGTTTGCCATCTCTGGGTTGGGAAGTTCCCGGAGACTTGGAGGTGGAGCCTGGGGAGGGTGGGGTTTGGGGAGGGGAGGGACCTCAGCGGGGTATAATCAGGGATGCCAGCCTTCAGGTGGGATCTGGGGATCCCCTGGAATCACAGCTCATCTCCAGAGATCAGTTCCCCTGGAGAAAATGGCTGCTTTGGAAGCTGGACTCTGTGGCATTGTACCCCACTGAGGTCCCCCTGTCCTCCCCGGGCTCCATCCCGAACTCTCCAGGAGCTCCCCGACATGGATCAGGCAGCCCTATAAACTCTCTTTGTCTTAACCTGGGAGCTGCCCTCCAATCCCTCCCCTCTCGCTCCCTTTGTCCTCTCTCTCCCACTTCACATGGCCTTCCATGGAGACAGATGTCTCTGCAGGTCTCTCCTGGGGAGACAATGCCCTCATACTCCCGCACACAAGCTGGCCATTTGTGATAGGGAAAGCACTCTGTAGGTTAGGCTTCTCTCTCCCCTTTTGACTGCAACCTGATTGTGAACTGGTTCTGCTTGAATCAATGCAAGTGTTTACCTTTTGCAGTATACTTCTTGGGAGATTTATTTACTGCCCTCAGTATCACAAAAGAGAAGCCAATGTTGGATCAGGCCAATGGCCCATACAGGGGCCAACACCCAGGAGCCATCAGGAGATCCACCAGTGGGGCCACTGTTGCCCCCCAACCACCATGAATGCAGACCATCACTGCCCCAGGCATAAGAACAAAAGAGAAGCCATGTTGGATCAGCCCAATGGCCCATTAAGTCCAACACTCTGTGTCACACAGTGGCCAAAACCCAGGACTCTACTCTGGAGAACTAAGTTGCTCTTCCACATGAAGCCAGCTGGGTGGCCTTGGGTCAGTCACAGTTCCTTCAGTTCCTTCAGAGCTGTTCTCTAAAGAACATTTCTCTCAGAGCTCTCTTACTGTGGATTTTTAAACGTGGATTTTTAAACGTGGATTTTTTCGTAATGTGGATTTTTTCGTAATGTGGATTTTTTATGCCCAAAGCTGTGTGTTGAGTTTTATTGAAATTATTGGACTGTTATGATGTTAGTCGCCCCGAGTTCCATTCTGAATGGGCAGATCAAAGTCTAGCTTTTATATGATCACTGGCTGGCTGGGATCACATTTCTGGCCAATCGTGGATTGAGAAGACGAGGCATTCCCCCCCCCAAAAAAAAGGAACTCCAAGAAGCTGCTGTCCAGAAGAACAGCAATACAGACAAAGGAGGGGGTAATTTTGGGGGGACTGTGAGGAAACACGTTGGATTTCCCCATAAGCGAACATAAGAGAAGCCAATGTTGGATCAGGCCACTGGCCCATCCAGTCCAACACTCTGTCACACGGTGGCCAGAAATACCAGGTGCCATCAGGAGGTCCAGCAGTGGAGCCAGGACACTAGAAGCTCTCCCAATGTTGCCCCCCCCCCAGCACCAAGAATACAGAGCATCCCTTGCCCCAGACTGAGAGCCCCTATCTATACCTTGTGGCTAATATGCTTATCTAATTCCCTCTTGAAGCCGTCCATGCTAGTAGCTGCCGCCACCTCCTGTGGCAGTGAGTTCCATGTGTTAACCACTCTTTGGGTGAAGGACTTCCTTTTATCTTTTTTATCTGTTACCCATTGCTGCCTTTTCACGTGGCAAGCGTCTGAGTAAGAGCTTTCAGTGCAGTACTGCTTTTTGGCAACCTGAGCTCCTTGGCCTCAATTTAGGCAAATTCCTTGGCCCGAGGCCGTTTTACCAGGAGCAAACGTCTGTATCTGATCTGTGGAATGGATACTGGCCTGTGTTTTGTAACATTTTGAAATATTGTACGATACATGCTTATCTCAAAATATCATCTGATTCAGACAAATATACGAGGCGAAGCCATCTGTCAGAGTAAACGACTGCCATGTTTCCCAGGGGGATAAAGATAGTTTCCCAGGAATATGTGTGGTGAGCGAACGCAAAGCAAATACGCTTTATGTGCGGGCAGATTCTAAGCACATCTTGCCGCCTGGTGTTCCCGTGAGGCACAATCTGGATACCGGTGTGTTTAAGGATGCGGTGGAAATCAAGCAAATTTCCTGCCTACCCCTTCATCTCTTTGAGCTGAGCCATCCCAAACCAGAGACTTTTCATCTCCTGTCAGATTTCCCCCAATATTCAGTTTAAAAACTGCTCTGCCGCCTTTTGGATTTTAAGCGCCAGCAGCCTGGTTCCTCCTCGGGACAGGTGGAGACCATCTCGCCTGTACAGCTCCCTCTTGTTCCAAAAAGCATCCCAGTGCCTAACAAACTT
>NW_015173744.1:276357-281030 GCF_001447785.1 Gekko japonicus
CTCCTTGCACCAGGCACACACCCAAGACTTCTGTCCAGAGGGCAGATAGTCATACATGTGGCACTCCGTGCAAAACACTGGATAGCCACCAACCCCTTACTGGCATTCTGGCTTCATAATTGCTTTTAAAATAATAATTATATATAATCCCCCTTTTAAAACCCTTTGTATTTATGTGGTTCTTGTAGACGTCTACTTACCATACTGGGAACCCAAGGAGACTATGGCCCTGGATTTCTGGCTCTTCCTGGGCTTCTTACAGAGTCCCTAGTCTAAGAGCCACAGGCCAAGAGCCCTTGTGCGTCAGGCGGGTGCTGCTTTAAATAGAAGCCTCCCCCAGCAGAGGGTGTGGCCAGCAGCTATTCAAATTCACCCAGGCACTCAATTTCAGTCAAACAATGCCCCTTTCTCACCCTATCTCAAGCAGCCAGGGCTCTGCAACAAGTCAAAATTCACCCACACACTCCCAAACACAGCCCCCCCGACAGTACCCTTTCTGCTAAATCACCTCAGCTGAAAGCAAATAAAAAAACACTCACCCCTCTAGCAGCTCTATCTCCTGCACCTTCTCAAAGCTCAGCTTTTGTGGTTCTGGGGTTTGTTTGTTTGCCACTCAGGTAGAATTTAGCATACATGTTCACATTCCTTCCTAGACCAGAGGAATTGATTTTCATCTAAGACAAACTAACTACACTGCAGGGAACCGTTAGCCAGAGTCTCCATATTCTTGCCTTCCATTTTCAGTGACATGAAAACTGTGCTAGGCATGTTAATTCCCAGAAGAGGTTTCTGTGTCTGCTTTTTTATTTATTTATTTATTTTCTCCCAACAACCGGGGTCTTTCCTGGGGAAGCCCTTGTGAAATGAATAGGGAATAGGGAATCAGTCAAGAAAGTTCCCACACAATGAATTCCAACCGAGTTGGGACTGGAAAATGAATTTCCATGTCATGTTCTCCCTCATCTGGATCTAATCCAGTATGGTGCCTTCTGTGTTTGTATTTCTTTCTTGGGAAGTGAAGAGATACTTTCCCCACAGTAGCTAGACATCCCAGGAAGACACTGACCTCAACCAGCTTGACATACTGAGCCGAAGCCCCCATTCGTGATTGAAGCACCTCATCTGGATGAAGGGTGTCATCCAACTTGAGAATGTGCACCAATAGATGCCTATTAACAAGAGACTTTGATCGTTTGTTTTGTCGCACAATAAGGTGAGTATATCAGCAATACATATTACCTGTACGAAACATCTGAACAAAAAAACCAAAGAAACAGTCAGAACTGATAATCCAGAGATTATAGTATTAAACTGAAGAATCAAGTTTTCCTTTTTTACCACCCTTTCAGCTAAGTTGAGAGCAAATCAGTTCCTCAAATCAACAACATGTAATGGTGGTGGTGGGAACTCCCGTCAGATGGCACCCAACTTACGGCAACCCCGTAGGGTTTTCAAGGCAAGAGATGTTCAGAGGTGGTTGGCCATTGCCTGCCTCTGCGTCGCAACCCTGGACTTCCTTGGTGGTCTCCCATCCAAATAGTAACCAGGGCCGACCCTGCTTAGCTTCTGAGACCTGACGAGATCGGGCTAGCCTGGGCCATCCAGATGACAACAGAGCTGAACAGAGGTGGTTTGCCATTGCCTGTCTCTGCGTAGAGACCCTGGACTTCCTCGGCGGTCTCCCATCCAAATACTAACCAGGGCCGACCCTGCTTAGCTTCTGAGACCTGACGAGATCGGGCTAGCCTGGGCCATCCAGATGACAACAGAGCTGAACAGAGGTGGTTTGCCATTGCCTGTCTCTGCGTAGAGACCCTGGACTTCCTCGGCGGTCTCCCATCCAAATACTAACCAGGGCCGACCCTGCTTAGCTTCTGAGACCTGACGAGATCGGGCTAGCCTGGGCCATCCAGATGACAACAGAGCTGAACAGAGGTGGTTTGCCATTGCCTGTCTCTGCGTAGAGACCCTGGACTTCCTCGGCGGTCTCCCATCCAAATACTAACCAGGGCCGACCCTGCTTAGCTTCTGAGACCTGACGAGATTGGACTAGCCTGGGCTATCCAGGAATAGTTCCTTAAACCAAGGGCAACCCCTCCTTCCTAACATTCCTAATATTCTTACTAGGCATCGTTTTATTCCAATGTAGTCTTTAAGAATGCAATTGTTTCCTAAATTGAGCATTTGTATTAATTTTACCACCCCAGGATTATTTACATTCAGTCAACATAATAGAGTGTTCTAAAAAAAAAAATTTTTTTTGCACCCAAACCTGT
The DNA here is from genome assembly GCF_001447785.1 of Gekko japonicus. Classification (NCBI taxonomy): domain Eukaryota; kingdom Metazoa; phylum Chordata; class Lepidosauria; order Squamata; family Gekkonidae; genus Gekko; species Gekko japonicus. The sequence continues at coordinate 278,634 of NW_015173744.1, forward strand.
ATTGAAGGTAGATGTTCTTGTTTCAAAAAAAAAGTCTATACTAAAAATTTCGCAGTCAACGTACCAATAAACTTACTAGGAGGGAGTTGGTAGCCTAGAATTGTAACAATAGGGTGATGTATATTCTTCCAGTACATGACCACGGAAACGTCTTCGGACAGCGCTGGCTCTTCGGCTTTGAAACGGAGATGAGCACCGCAACCCTAGAGTCAGATTCGACTGGCTTTTGAGCAAGGGAACCTTTACCTTTACTTTTACAATTATGTCAAAGGCTCTCCTATAGTGTCAGCAGAAACCACTGGTCCCAAACATTTTTTCCCCCAATCTGCGTAGGGTATAATACCAACAGGGTATAATGTCATCGATCTAACATAAAACAAAAATTCTCTTTAAGAGCAACATCTTTTTTGGAAATTTGGAAATATGTTCCACTGGGAATCGGACCATGAGTCTACCAGATACTTTTTGAATTAAGTACCTGAGGATTAAGAAAGATATAACTTTATAGGCCCAATAATAGTTAGTCAAATAAAAAAATTAATAAATAATAACAAATGTACAAAAATATCCATATATGTATTTCACAGTAGATTAAAAGTGACAAAAGGGACATCGAAAAGTGACAAATACTGACCCTAATCAAGTGTGTTTTGGCCCAACTGGCCTTCCTCAGTGGTCCAAGTAATAACATTACAACACGGCTCCTGACATAATAATATAACATTCATTTATCATAAACTGACCAAGATGAAGTTATTCTGATAATTATTGTCTATGACCAAAGGCAAAGATATTAATCAAAAGCCTCATTCTTGAGAGTTTGCTGCCATGGTCAGGTACACACTCCTATAGCAATGATTCAATTGTGTGCCTTTCTCACTTGATCAGAAAAATTCAGTAAAGCCAGGAGCGAATAGTGTTGAAAGGGTTCCTGTTCAGGAGAGCCCCAAAGAATCCAGATGAGGAATCGGGAGAAAGAAAGAGGGAGTGAGGAGGAAAGCAGATGCCAAGCGTCCACCAAGTGTCTGGAGGACGAGGAAAAGAAGAGGAGGGGGAGGGGGAGGAGGAGAAGGAGGAGGAAGAGATTGGATTCATACCCTGTCCTTCACTACCCGAGGGACTCTCAGAGCAGCTTACAATCTCCTTTCCTATGCCCTCCCCACAACAGATACCCTGTGAAGTGGGTGTGGCTGAGAGAGCTCTTTCAAGAACTGCTCACGAGAGAACAGCTCTGAAACAACTTGTAACTAACCCAAGGTCACACCAGCAGCTCCATGTGGAGGAGTGGGGAATCAAACCTGGTTCTCCCAGATTAGAGTCCACACTCCTAACTACCACCCCAAACTGGCTTTGGTGGGCTTTCTGTACGTTGATTTGTATTCCAGATTAGAGTCCGTGCTCCTAACCACTACACCAAACTGGCTTTCAGATGCATGACCTAGGAGCAAGAGGCATGGCCCAAAGGCCTTGGGCCTACCTTATGAGGTAAAGTCACTCCAGAGGAAGGCACTGCTGGAATCCAGGCCTGGGAAATGGAGGAGCATCTGGCAAGGCACAAAAGTGGCAATGGCCGCAAACCTACCACTCTTGGAGAATGAAACATTGGAGCTTGCCTGAAGGCTAAAACGTCTCATAAGAACATAGGAGACACCAATGCTGGATCAGGCCAGTGGCCCATCCAGTCCAACACTCTGTGTCACACAGTGGCCAAAACCCAGGGGCCATCAGGAGGTCCAGCAGTGGGGCCAGGACACTAGAAGCCCTCCCACTGTTGCCCCCCCCCAAGCACCAAGAAGACAGAGCATCACTTGCCCCAGAGTTCCCATCTATACCTTGTGGCTAATAGCCGCTGATGGACCTCTGCTCCATATGCTTATCTAATACCCTTTTGAAGCCGTCCATGCTTGTAGCCGCCACCACTTCCTGTGACAGTGAATTCAATCGCTTTCACACACTCCCAAACACAGTCCTCCCACACAATATCCTCAGCTGAATCCCCTCAGCGGAAAGCAAGTAAAAAAAAACACTCACCCCTCTAGCAGCTCTGTCTCCTGCTCCTGCTCAGAGCTCAGCTGGGTCTCCAGATCTGCCATTGCCTTATGGATCGAGCCATGTATCGAAAAGCATATGAAGTGCAAGGCCTGAGCCATGGCCCACTTCACCAGATCTGCAGCAATATCAACTGTGCAGCAACATCAACTGAGGCTCTGGTGTAAGAAATCGGTAGAGCTGCAACCTGGTCCACCTTTTACACCTGTGTGAGTCACTATAGGTTGGACCAGTTAAAACCTGTGGAAACTTTATCTGGTAGAAGGGCTTGCAACATAGTGGTGGAACAGAATAAAAATAAAAATGAAGATACCACCCACATTGTAGCTTGGGCATATAACCAGTCTG
>NW_015173745.1:0-1711 GCF_001447785.1 Gekko japonicus
CTCAAGCTACTTAGCATATCCGTTACAGAGTCCGAAATTGACATGAGCTAGCAAACCACTGGCCTCATGCTTAGGCTTAGCAAAACAGACTGAGTATCCGCACTAAATGAAAATTATAACAGGGTTCTAATAGTGACTCACGTAGTTAAGACACTGAACTGCAGGCTGTGGAAGGTCGGTAGTTCAGCAGTTCGAGACCCGAGTGTGCTGCATGACGGAGTGAGCTCCCGTCTCTAGTTCCAGCTCCTGCCAACCTAGTAGTTCGAAAGCAAGAAATTGCAAGTAGATAAATAGGTACCACTTCAGTGGGAAGGTAACAGCGTTCCGTGCACCTTGTTGTTTAGTCATGCCGGCCACATGACCACGGAAATGTCTTCGGACAGCGCTGGCTCTTCGGCTTTGAAACGGAGATGAGCACCGCAACCCTAGAGTCGGATTCGACTGGCTTTCGAGCAAGGGAACCTTTACCTTTACTAATAGTGGCAATGGCTTCCCTACTGAGCAGGAACCAGGAAGTTCAGATGTGGCTGCCTAAGGAAAGAATGCACTGTGCAGCTCGCTTACTTGCTGATACAGGGATGGGACCCGGGATAGGCAAACAAAGCAAAGGGATGGAGCCCGGGAGACAAAGAAGGGAGAGCACATGAGTGGAACCAGTATAGGCATGCCAGTCCCCAGGTGCAGGCGGAGGTTCCCGTGATTTTTAGGGCTCCCCCTCAATGCCCACCAGCTGGCTGGTGGGGGGAGCTCCACCCCCAGAAGTGGTCTGCAGCCCTTTACTGAAAAGAGTGGGTGCCGTGCATGCCTGCTGTGCAAGCGGCAAATTTGCTGCTTGCAGGGCAGCCCAGCGTGGCACCCACTCTTCTCAAGGGGGGGGGGCCGCTAGCTCCTGCCTTGCAAGAGGCGAGTTCACCTCTTGCAGGGCAGGAGCACCTGACACCTGCTCTTCCCAAGTGGGGGCAGCCAGCTCCTGTCTTGCAAGAGGTGATTTTGCCTCTTGTATTGCAGGAGTGCTTGGCCCTTGCTCCCACCACCACCATTTAAAGGGAAGGTTCCCTTTAAATGGTAGGGGAAAAGCAGGGATATGATGACATCACGGAGAGTGATGTCATTGCACCAGAGATGGCCACACCCACTCCTGGAACATCCCCTAATCCCCCTGCCGGGGAGAAGATTGGATCTGGCAATCCTAAACCAGGAAGGTGAATGGAGTGAAAACCGGACTATGCCAGGGACAGGGGAAGAGACAGTTCCATGTGAAGTATGGAGACAAAGGAATCCAAAGCCAAGAGCTAGCTGTATGAGAATTGGCCACCTATGACAACTGGGAAGGCATCTTAGAATAGGTGCACAGTGGAGTCCAGTGAGGCAACTTGAAGCCAAGAAAGTAAGATAAGAGACCTGACCCTTTCATCTATGAACTGAAACTTGCAACAGACTTTCCAGTCAAGAAGTGATGATCACCAAACATTAGAGCAGGGGTGGCCAAACTGAGGCTCGGGAGCCACACATGGCTCTTTCACGCATATTGTGTGGCTCCCAACAGGGTGGCTGGGGAAGCAAAGGGGAGGCATGCCTCTCCAATTGGTCTTGCCTTCCCCAGCCAGGGTTCCCCTCCCTGGGTAGGCTTGAGGTGGGGGGGGAACAGAGAAAAAAAGCTAACTTTAAATGCATTCTCAAAGCCCCCCCCACTGGCCGGCTTGGAGAAGGC
>NW_015173745.1:1918-2608 GCF_001447785.1 Gekko japonicus
CCCCTGTATAAATCAATGGTGCGACCTCATTTGGAATACTGTGTGCAGTTCTGGGCACCACACCTTAAAAAGGATATTATAGCTTTGGGAAAAGTGCAGAAAAGGGCAACTCGAATGATAAAAGGGTTGGAACACTTTCCCTATGAGGAAAGGTTAAAGCGCTTAGGGCTCTTTAGCTTGGAGAAAAGACGACTGAGGGGTGACATGATCGAGGTTTATAAGATTATGCATGGGAAAGAGCAGGTAAAGAAAGAGGTACTTTTCTCCCTTTCTCACAATACAAGAACTCGTGGGCACTCCATGAAACTGCAGAGCGGTCAGGTTAGAACGGATAAAAGGAAGTACTTCTTCACCCAAAGAGTGATTAACACATGGAATTCACTGCCACAGGAAGTGGTGGGTGCTACAAGCATGGACAGCTTCAAAAGGGAATTAGATAAGCATATGGAGCAGAGGTCCATCAGTGGCTATTAGCCACAAGGTATAGCTAGGGGCTCTGGGGCAAGTGATGCTCTGTCTTCTTGGTGCTTGGGGGGGGGGTCAACAGTGGGAGGGCTTCTAATGTCCTGGCCCCACTGCTGGACCTCCTGATGGCACTGGTATTTCTGGCCACTGTGTGACACAGAGTGTTGGACTGGATGGGCCTTTGGCCTGATCCAACATTGGCGTCTCTTATGTTCTTATGTAAAC
>NW_015173745.1:5197-36493 GCF_001447785.1 Gekko japonicus
CAGGTGTAGGAGGGGAGGTGGGATGCTTACAGCCACCAGGGAGGTTTGCTCAGCAAGACTGCCTTAGCCCTGCTGCTGGCCCAGCCTCCCTGATGCCTTTAAACATAATCCCCCCAACACCAGACAGACGGGTGCCTCTCAGGTTTAGGAGCAGGACCAGGGTACTTTAATCCATCAGAGACGCTGCCCCAGCAGGATCACCTTAGCAATGCTGCTGGCCCAGCCTCTCTGTTGGCTTCCAACACACTCTCCCAACCTCCTACATTTAACAGGTGGTTGTCTGTCAGGTGCAGCAGTGGTTGCAGGATGCTTAAAGCCATGAGGGAGCCCGCGCCAGCAGTCTACAGAGAGGTCCTTCAGTACATATGTCTCACTTCATTTTTTACACTACAGTCTTCTCCATTAGAATTCCTACAACAAATGTTACATTTCAAACTTTAAATCATCAGTATTATAACTGGATTTATGGAAGTTAAATATCATAGCAAAGCACGGGTATCAGGCTAGTTTTTCAATAAAAATGTGAGTGTGGGGTATCTCTTCATGTCTTGCAACTCTCAACCATCCGACATTTATTCTATGTAGCTCTTACGTTAAGCAAGTTTGGCCATCCCTGGTATAGACTCAAAAGCAGAAACAATCCCAGCAAACCAGGAAACAATTCCTCTCAAAATTTGGAAACTCCGAAAAGATGACTTTGGCAGCAAAAGAGGAACTGAAGGTTACTGGCTCCGGTGCGCAGTTCCCCCTGGAGGCTTTTAGCTGTAAAGACCTCTCCGATGGCAGGTAGACATGAAGGTACAGGCAGCGGGGGCCGTTCCACAAGATTTAGCCAAAGGCCTGATGAAATAGAACAGCCTTACATGCCCTGCAGAATGCAAGAAGATTCTGCAGAGCACGAGCTTCATCAGGGATCTGGTTCCAAAAAGCAGGAGCAACAACCAAGAAGGCCCTGGTCCTGGGGGGCAATCTGGGGGGTGGGCACCTGCAAGAAGCCCCAAGATGCTGGCTGAAGGGGCCTTGGGGGTGAACTGGGAGAGGCGCTTCTGCAAGTATGGAGGCCCCAGACCATTAAAAGCTTTATAGGTTAAAACCAACACCTTGAAATGGCACTGGAAACTAATTGGGAGGCAGTGCAGCCACCTCATGATGGGGTGATATGAACTGACCACGAAGACCTGCCCAACAGCATGGGCAGCTGCATTCTGGACTACCTGCAGTTTCTGAAGTGTCTTCAAGGGTAGCCCTACATAGAGCGTACATAGAGCGTACATCCAATCTGGAGGTAACCGTCACATGGATAACTGAGGCAAGGTCCAATTGGGACAAACAGGGGGTCAATTGACTGACTTGGCTCAGATGGTAGAATGCACAAATAATATGACATTCATTTTTTTAAAAAAAAAATCCATTCGCGTGTATTAAAAGACTGTTTAAAAGTTGCCAGCTTGTTTAATAGTTTAATCTTGCAGAAACTCCATGAGAAATAAGCAGCAAGAAGCATGCTACAGATGACCGTGGTGTTTAATTTCGACATTCCAGTTTCTCCAGTTCCTCTAGTGAGTGTGGTTGAAATTGCATAGAATTATCAAGTGAGAATCACATACAACATTCCTACATTGAAGACTGCAAATCTTTTCAGTTTCTTTCCTGTCCGAACACACATGAACCATCGCTACTGAAAAGTAGAGCATACTTCTAGAAGCATCTTCATTTATGCGACCTTACATGTTGCGAAAGTGAATACTCTGCACAAATCCCAAAGTTTGCTACTATATAAGTGCTCAGCGGAACTGCTAGCACTACTAAGTTCAGACCACTATTGAAGCAACATCTGCCTTGCTAAGAGTTCTCCTGGGTCCTGAAAAACGTTGCCTCTCCTTGCTATCTGGATCCTGCTCTCTGAAACCTAATGTCTGTTCCTTGATGTCTTCTGACTGATCCCTGCTTCAGCAAAGCCTCATTCAAGCTTTGCTCTACAACCCATGAGATACAGCACTACTACTGGTACCGCAGCATGTGTTTTTCCAATCAATGTATCGAAGCATCACTGGAATTGATGAGTCACTTCCTGATATATTTCGATCATTTAGTTCATCCTCAAAGACTGAGAAATGTCATCAGGAGCCCCATAAGAGACTAATTTTTCCTGGAATTGTCCCCCCCCCCCTTCCCACTAGCAGTCATTGAACAGGATTCATAGAGGCAAGTGCATTCATGTAACTAAAGCATTTTCATGAATGCATAGCACTTTGGCAACGTTCTCTTCCATCTAGAGATCTTTATGCTGTTTCAGTATTACTGCACCAGAAGGTTCTCCCGCTTTCATCACTGGCTTTTCACACATGACTGTCCAGGGGGAGTATACCAAAAAAGTCTCAGAAAATACGTGAGAACAGTCAAGGTCCTTTGCATCCTTACAATTCTCAAAATGAATTTTAAATTCAGAATTGCCATGAATAATTGCAAGGAAAAGACTATAGCTGCAATCTGTCTCTCCAGTGATCCACTAATTTCATGATAAACATCTTAACTGCCTATCTGGGCCTGTCTGGAAAGCTGGAAAGCTCCTGGCAGGTCACAAAACAGTGGTGGGCTCTGATTTCATCACGGTGGGTTATAAATTGTGCAGGTTGGTTATCAAGTCTTAGGACCATGTCACCCTGACCTGGATAGCCCAGGCAAGTCTGATAACAGATCTCGGAAGCTAAGCAGGGTCAACTCTGGCAAGTACTTGGATGGGAGACCTCCTTGAAATACCAGAGGTGGGAGGCGGGGACAGGCTTTACTCAGCCACCTCTCTGAATACCCTCCAGGCCCCCAGTAGGGGTCAGTCACCAGAAGTCACCATGACTACCAGGTGCATACGGACTCACAGGCACACACATGCACAAGTCTTAGGACAATGTCCAAAGTTGTCATAATCCTCTTAAAATGTAACATTAATTACTGTGGTGGTGGGAAATAAAGAGGTTGCTGCCGCTGAGTGGTGAGAAAGGCTGAGGGGAATCTAATAATGGGGCTCCTAGGTCAAAGAGTTATCCACTACAACTAAGTGGGAGCACTCAGTGTGGACAGCTGATGTCAAAGAGGTCTGCATTTGCTGTGATTAGTCAGCAACTGTGCATGTGCAGGGGTGACTTTCACAGGCCCCATATTTCCACTATCTTGCCACATCCACTGTTAAGGGCTCTAGATTCCCTCCTCCCTCCTCAGCATTCATTGGAATGAGCCTCTTACCTCTGTTCATACCACATCGATGGCTGCTTAGAACTGCTAATATATGATATTTCTAAAGCTACCAGGAGTACTGCTGTATCATCCTGTTCCTTTATCATATTCACGGCTTTCCTGATGCCAAACATCAATTTTAAACCCTTCCCACCCTGTGCTTGTGATCAACTGATAATGTTTATGTGGTTATTTTTTAACTGAAGGGAAGGTGTTGGAATGCACTGTCTCTCTGTTGATGTGACAAACCCTGTAGGGGATGCAAATCATTGTGTTAGGCCAGGTTCCAAGTCTTCTAAAAACTGATTTGCATTCTATGCTTTGCGTTATTTATCTCATTTCCCACCTTAAAGTCACAGGGTAGGCCTACTTCAAATGAGCACCTTTCCCACAGCAGCATTCTTCTGTCTTACCCAAGTCATCTTCCCTGCCATTCTGGAGTGCCTTTTGCACCACACTTTGGTCCTTCCTTATGGAGAGCAGGAATCATAAAACTACCACCATCATCACTATGGCAGTAATGACTACTCTGAAGCTTTTTATAGGCGATAAGCTACCATAAAGGTCTGCTCGTAATTTGTGGATAGGGCATATTACAGATATCCCTCAGGATTTTCTGCTTCAGTTTTTATGTCTCTTTCTTCCTCTTGAGGGATTTTGATTTTTTTCCCCCTAAAGTTGGTCTGGACTCTGGAGCTTCTAAAAATTCTTTGATGGATCACATTTAGCATTTAGCTTTTTTCCTGGATAACATTTGGTCACATAAAAGGGGGGCTACATAGCTTTGTTAGAATCAAATTTTTTGGTCACTTCCCATCTTTTTTAGCTTCTGGTGTTGTTGGGTAGAAAAAGGCAGCACATAGTCTTGGAACGTATTAAGATATAGGTAGTTTACATCAGCAGAATATAACAGATATTGCTACTTTTCATTTAAAAAAATACTTGTAAGCCTGAAAATGGCACATAATCAAGGATGAGTATCAGAATAAGATGGGATATAACTAATTAGTATTTCTGAAAAAGATTCAGGGGTAACAATGGAAACTGGGAGTTAAACAGATTTTGCACTGGGAGATTAGAATCAGGAGGGTAGCCATGTTGGTCTGAATCAGCGGAACAAAGTCTGAGTCCAGAGCGGCACCTTTAAGACCAACAAAGTTTTATTCAAGGTCTAAGCTTTCATGTACACACACACACCTTCAGATACCTGAAGAAGTGTGTGTGAACCCAAAAGCTTAGACCTTAAATAAAACAGGGAGATTAGTTACTGATCTTCAAAAGATGGAGATTTGTTTCTTTTACTAAATGCAGCCATAGAGAGGGTAGAGAAACTGTAATTTTGGACAGGGGACGCAGTATGGGGCACTTGAACTCTTTTCCCTACTAAGATCTAAAATCACCCCCTGCTGCTATTTGCTCTGGGGGGAGTGGGAAGACTCAGGCACAGTACAGGAACTTGTTTTTTTCCCCATGGAACAAACAGTAGTTTGAGTGGGAGTGGGGAGTTTAGATATGGAAAATGCTACTGAGTGGAAAGGTCCAATCCCTATGCCACTTCCCCAATGAAATCGGCACACAGGGAGACTGGTATATTTAGTAATGAAATAAAGGAATAAACAAGGGAAATCAAGTCATGGCTCTCCTGCCATAATGTGCAATCTCTCCCTTATTATAATTGAATAGCAACGTTCTATATTGAACATTCTAAATTTAGCCCCTTTAGTGTTTGGCCGGAAGAACTGTCAGTCAGAAGACGCTGGCTGGGTTGACTGGCTGCTTTGTGCAGTCCCGCCCAGCGTTTCAAGGTCTTTTGCATATGGAAGCTGATTGGACTTCAGACCCAATAATGTGATGCAATGAATGACACTAAAGTCCAGTGACATTTTAAGGAAGTGCTAGCACAATCTGTTTCTGATTGATAACACCTTATTTTCAGTATCATAATCCATTGCAGAAGAGTGGTGTAAAGTTTAAGAATAACATTTCAGGTCAGATCCCATGGGGAAGATCCACACACTCAAGGGAGGGTGACTGCCACCAATTCTCCCTTCTCTCAGCAGCACCCCAACTCACCCCTCATTTGGCTCTGCGGAGGACAGGAATCCTCTGTCCCATAGGAGAAGGATTTTGGGAACATTTTGGGCTGCAGCAGGGGAAAGAGACAAGGAAGTCACACCTCCATGCACGGAAATCCTTCCATGCGCAGAAGCTTTAGATGGGATCCAATGCTTTATCAAACACTAATATCAAATGTTTAGAGCAGAGATTAGGAAAAGTTCCTTATTTTGTGTCTTTTAATATTAATTTATATTTTGTAAATGGTTTTGCTTGTCTCCTTTTTGCTGTTTGTTTTACAGATTCATTGGTATTGCATATGTAGATTGTACAGCTTTTATACATAGAATCATAGAATCATAGAATGTTAGAGTTGGAAGGGACCTTGCAGGCCATCTAGTCCAACCCCCTGCACTCTGCAGGAGCATAGCTGAAAGATAGCCCTACATACCTACAACATACCCGAAAGATGGTCGTCCAGCCTCCGCTTGAAAACGCCCAGCGAAGGAGCATCCACCACCTCCCAAGGCAGACTGTCCCACTGCTCAACCACTCTTACAGTTAGGAAGTTTCTCCTGATATTTAGCCGGTAACGACTCCCTTGTAATTTCCACCCATTAGATCTAGTTTTGCAATCCGGAGCAAGAGAGAATAGATCTGCTCCATCTTCTACATGACAGCCCTTCAAATACTTGAACACTGCAATCATGTCCCCTCTAAGCCTTCTCTTTCCCAGGCTTAACATACCCAACTCTTTCAGCCTTTCCTCATAAGACTTGGATTCCAACCCTCTCACCATCCTGGTTGCCCTCTTCTGGACACGCTCAAGCTTGTCAACATCCTTCCTAAAATGTGGTGCCCAAGACTGGACACAGTACTCCAGGTGAGGCCTGACCATAGCAGAATAGAGCGGAACTACCTGTTCCTCTCTGTAAAGACCATAGCACTGTGAAGACCATAGCAGAATAGAGCGGAACATAATATGACTATATACATATGATACATATGTAGGCTTGGATGAGGGGCAATTTTTACTAAACACTCTCACTGCAGAACTCCCAACTCTCTTTTCATGCTATTCATGTTAGACCCATGTTCCTAAGGAGCAGCATTGAAGGGGGGTTGGGTTGGGGCTGAAGAGGCACAGGGGAGGAGAGGAAGTAATATTCTATTGATGGAAATCCTCCTGTGGATCCAAGCCATAATGTATAATGTTGATTTATTAATGCATAAGTAATGTTGTATGTACATTTTCACAGGAAAATTCACTGTGAAGTAACCAAAAATGGCACAAAAATAAAGAGATCTTAGTTTGATTTGCACAAGGGGGAGAAGCAAGACTGAAACTGGGATTTTCCAGGCTGAAACAAAAAAGAGGAGAAATTTGAAATCATTTCCAGTTAGACAAGAGAATTAATCTGGGGGTGGGGGGGCACAGTTCACAAACATCTGAGAAAGTAGGAAAACCACTGTTCACCTTGTTGAAATGAGGTTAAGAAAAACAAAAATGGTTCTATGTGGTAGGGAGACAGGTTCAGGTGAAATGCTGAGAAGAACTTTCCAATGGTAACAACGCTTTACCACTGGGATAGGCTACCAAGGGAATGTGACACTTTTCAAACTGATCTCAATACAATCTAGACAGATTATTTCTTTATTTATTTACTTAGTTTATGACCCTACTTTCTCCCCATGGGAACCCAAAGCACTTTACACCTTTCTCCTCTCTTCCGTTTTATGCCTTCTCCATAAATGAACTACTTGATTATAATGTGGTATGTGGTAAACCTGTAATCTAGCTTCCACCTCATCAAGAGGGTGGTGTGAACTGAGCCTCTCATGCCTGCTTTATGAAAGAGGATAGTTTTCATGGTTTATATAATGTATACCATCTCAGAAGCAGATGTTACAAGACTCCTTGCAGGAGTTAACATGGCTACCCTTTCTTTGCATTTAGCAAACGGTTAATACTACAGGCCTTATTGTCTCTAACAAATCAATGTTTCCTAGATTATGAAATGTTAAGAAGTTCATTTGTTTAAAGCGCCATGAAACAGTTGCCTTCAGGATCTCATCCTTTAATTTCCTGCTCTGAGGCTGAGGTGCAGGACACCAATGCTGGAAGATAAGATTAACACATTTGATGCAGAAGGTTTTCCCTTGCACTAAACCTACAGGCAAACATCTCATCAGCATTTCTGAGGGAAGCTGTGTCTTCGGGATGAGACAACATCAGAGGATCTGAACAAACCCACACTGACTTACCATAAAAACCAATACAAATACGGTCAAGGTTCAGCATTCAAAATGCCCTTGCAAAGCATGGGTCTTGACAGGAAAAATCAAAGGATAAAGCCACATTTCACTTCTTAATTCCATATTTCAAGTATGATGGGGTGAAGTCCAAGATTTGGGGGAGCAATTTACAAACTGCTATAAAATGGGAATTTCAGTTTGTGGCATATTAATCATTCTGCTTTCCAAACTTTGCTCTCAGAACATATAATCATTTGATTTATTAACAAATAAATAAGGTTGGCTATTCTTTTTAAGCATTAAAATGCACGGTGCAGTCTGGAGCATTTTTGAAACTAGCTTAAGAAACACAGTACACAAGTACTCTGTAATAGAATGCTATTGATTTTTAGCATTGGAGGGAGATATAATATTGAAGCTACTAGACTGCAGGAATCTGCTGCTGCTATGCAGAAAGTGACGTCTGAAGAAACAGCATTTTCTTGGCTTACAAACGCTCGAAATTTGCATTTTATGTGGTAGAAATTAATCTCTTGTTTTAAATGCAGAATGATTCCCCCCCTTAAAATCTTGAAGCTCAAATCCTAGAATAGAAGAATAAACCAAAGCTAATGTAAATCCTGCCAACTTAGCAGTTCGAAAGCAAGAAATTACAAGTAGATAAATAGGTACCACTTTGGTGGGAAGGTAACAGCGTTCCGTGCACCTTGGTGTTTAGTCATGCCGGCCACATGACCACGGAAACGTCTTCGGACAGCGCTGGCTCTTCGGCTTTGAAACGGAGATGAGCACCACAACCCTACAGTCGGATTCGACTGGCTTTTGAGCAAGGGAACCTTTACCTTTTTAATGTAAATCTAATTTGGCTCTGTGTGTTCCATGGCGGAAGAAAATATCATATATATTTCGATTAATGTAGCTTTTAGTCCAATGACAGTGTAAATGACAGGTAGATAGGTATAGTCCATTAGATCTTGCACTCTTTTTATTTACAAAATATGTTCTTCAGTGGTGGGATTGCAGGCCCAGGGCTTGAAATGGAGAGGTCTTGTGGAGAGCAACAAAATACTCAACATCAAACAGGCCACAGCTTTTATTAATTACAGAACAAGGAGCATTGGTGAAGTATAAGGACAGATCCAGGGAATCGAGCGACTGGCCTGCCACTCGATAAGATTTCCCACAGCCTGCCTCCTGGGGAAGACCAGAGAGTAACAAATATTTAGTGGTAACACAAGGGGGGCTGCTGCTGCTGAGTGGTACCATTTGTCTTCTGGGGTGAGCCTCAAACAGCCTCTGAGCTAGGCATACTGCATGGTGTAGGGTTGCCAAGTGTACTTACCCTTGCCGGCGGGGGAGCCCTCTCAAGACGTGCGCGCGCGCCACCAGCACATCACAGGAAGTGACGTGCTACGTTGCTCACGTTGGGGGCGTGGCCCAGATCGTCAGGGGGGGAACCATATGGTTTTTCCCCCGACGATCTGGGCCACGCCCCCAACATGAGCGACGTGGCTGCGTCACCTCTGGTGACGCAGCTTCGGGGGGCGGAGTTCCCCCTGGGGCCCGATTCCGCTGCGGCGGAAATCGGGCCTCCAAAGCGGAGGTTTCCCTGCCCCCGCCCCCCCTTGGCAGCCCTAGCATGGTGGCTCAAGGCCCCCAAACCCCTTAAAGGAGTCCCCAAAATGGGGGAGGTGGGCACACAGGCCTGTCTTCCCCAAAAGGATCCACCCCAATGCACAAAATTGCCTAGGCTGTGACATTTAAAGCACACATGCACAAACTACAGGAAAGGGAGGAAGGGTGGGGATTTGGAAAAACCGCACTGCCAAACCCACCAAGCAGCGCAGCTTAAGTAGAACTGGCGGGGCTGCTCTACATAAATGCTACACAGAGCCCATCAAAACTCCTCACACTTTCCAGGGCCAGCCCCTTGGTGATGTGGAGCCGGCAAGCATGGTGGTCTTAGGCTCCCATTTTTGCCAGCTGGCCAAGGGTGAAAAAGCCTCCTGCAGACCTCCCCATCGCCCAGGCAGCAATCTTGGCTGATTCGGTTAAGTCCTGGCCATGTTTGTTTTTGTAAGAGCTAAAATGACTGTGGTGTCATTGCTGGCCCCTATATAAGTAAAATAGCAGACTTTTTAAAAGCAGATGTCAACATAAAGGACTGGCTGACTATTCTGTAAAGAAACATAGCATGAAGAAGTATATTAGTACTTCAATAACTGTTATATTTTAGTTACACACTAGGGTTGGACTCAAATTTGAGCCAGTTTGGTGTAGTGGTTAAGTGTGCGGACTCTAATCTGGGAGAACCGGGTTTGATTCCCCACTCCTCCAGGAAGATCAAAGAAAGTGTGGATCCACTGTACAGCTGTGGTAAAAAAGGTAAACTCCATGCTTAAAAGTATTATGGAAGGGACGGAAAATACAACAGCCAATATTGTAATTCTATGTATAGTGCTGGAGAAGACAATTGAGAGTCCCTTGGACTGCAAGAAGATCAAATCAGTCAATCCGAAAAGAAATCAACCCCGACTGTTCCCTGGAAGGCCAGATAATGAAACTGAAGCTCAAATACTTTGGCCACCAAATGAGAAGGGAGCACTCACTGGAGAAGACCCTGATGCTGGGAAAGATTGAAGGTCAAAGAAGACGGGGACGGCACAGTGTCATAGATGCAACGAACATGAAATTGAGCAAACTTCAGAGGACGGCCGAAGATAGGAATGTCTGGCGTGATCTGGTCCATGGGGTCGCGAAGAGTCGGACTCGACTGTGTGACTGAACAACAAATGTATAGTTCTGGTCACTGTATTTAAAAAAAACATATTACAGAGATGGAGAAGGGCAACCAAGATGATTAGGGGGTTAGAGTACTTTTCCTATGAGGAAAGGGTGGGGAGTCTGAGACTATTCAGTCTAGAAGAAGAGAAAAGAAGAGACATGATAGAGGTTTATAAAATTATGCATGAGGTGGAAAGAATGGATAGACTTTTTTTCCACTAAAACATGGGAACACCTATTGAAACTGTTGGGAAAATAGACAGACAAAAGGAAGTACTTATTTATTCAATGAGTAATTAATTAACATTAGAATTTTTAGTCTTTTGGGGATCATAGAATTGGACCCCCTGGTCCAATCTTTTTGAAACTTGGGGGGGGAGGGTTGAGAACAGGCATCATCATGCTGAAAATATGGTGCTTCTACCTCAAAAAAACAGCGCCCCCCCGAGTCCAAGGTACCCACGGATCAATTCTCCTTTATACCCTCTGGGGACCGGTCTCCACAGGGTATAATGGAGCACTGAGCAGCCATTCCCCCTGCACTTTCTGATGGCCCTGAAGTGGAGGGGGCTCCAAACTGGGGGATCCACCCCCCCACCTGGGGATTGGCAACCCTACTTATCCATTAGGAGGAAGAGTTGAGTGTCATCGACGTACTGATGGCACCCAACACCAAACCTCCTGATGATCTTGGCAAAAAGATACATAAATATGTTAAATAACACTGGAGAGAGGATCAAACCTTGTGGGACCCAACAATTCAGGTCTCATCAGGAAGACCTCTCCTCCCCAGTAGCAACCCTCTAAGAGTGTACCTGGTGGAACGAAGAGAACCAACTAAGGGCAGTACCCCTTACCCCCCAGGAAGGCAAGGTGGTTGATCAAGACCAAATGGTCAACTGTATCAAAGGCCGCTGAGAGATCCAGAAGGATCAACAGGGCCGGCATGCCTTTATCCTGATGTATATGGGACCCAGGGCGGATGTCTCATAGAGGAAAACCTGGAGCTGCTAAGCCACTGCTCGCTCAATTACCTTCCCCAGAAAAGGTAGATTAGACACTGGGCAGTAATTGGGCAGCTCATTTTTATCTGAGGAGAATTTCTTTAGCAGAAGTCTAACAACTGACTCCTTAAAGGAGCTAGGGAAACAGCCCTGTGAGAGGGACAAATTAATAACCTGTCCCAAAGGAACACTTACAACTTTGTGGCATAACATTACCAGCCATGAGGGACAAGGATCCAAGAAGCAGGTACCTGGCTTCACAGCTGTCAGGATCCTGTCAACATCCGCAAGGGTGAGCAGGCCAAAAGAGTTCAAAAAAGAACCACACGGTGCAAGCAGAGCCCCCATCCCACTACTGTTATCAAATTCAGTAGCCAACTCCAGGAGGAGCTTGGAGACTTTATCTGCCAAAAAAGTTCACAAATTAATCACAACTGAGAGCCAAATCAGTATCAGTTTTAGGGTACACCAAATTGTCGAACAAATCTGAATAACTGATCTGATTGTGAGCCAGCAGATGCAATGGAGGTGGCAAAATAATATCTTTTTGCCTCTTTCACTGCCACCTTCATAGGCCTTCAATTGGGCTCTACAGTGCGTTCTCACAACTACGTCCCATGTTTGTCACCAATTCTGCTCTAGCTGTTTGAGCAACCTTTTAAAATCTCCTAAGACTCTCATTATACAAAGGCATCACAGAGACAAAGGGTGCAGAGGGTGTCAGGGAGGAATCCGATCAAATCTATTCCAAATCTCAGCCAGCTAACCAAGGGAACTGCTGGCATGTCCAGATATATCCCGCAGATCATTTTGGAAACTATCAGGATCCATTAGTCTCTGTGGGCAAGCATAAATATGCTCATTGCCCCTGCAGGGAGGAATAAAAGGTAAAGGTAAAGGTTCCCTTGCTCGAAAGCCAGTCGAATCCGATTCTAGCGTTGTGGTGCTCATCTCCGTTTCAAAGCTGAAGACATTTCCGTGGTCATGTGGCCGGCATGACTAAACACCAAGGTGCACGGAACACTGTTACCTTCCCACTGAAGTGGTACCTATTTATCTACTTGCAATTTCTTGCTTTCGAACTGCTAGGTTGGCAGGAGCTGGAACTAGAGACGGGAGTTCACTCCGTCATGCGGCACACTCAGTTCTCGAACTGCTGAACTACCGACCTTCCACAGCCTGCAGTTCAGCGTCTTAACCACTTGAGCAACTGCAGCTCCAGGCAGGGAGGAATAGCCACCTCCAAACCTTCAGACAGAAATGGTCTGACCACAGCACTGGTTCACAAACAACCATGCTATTCAGATCAAGCCCTACGCAAAAGATCACATTGAGCGTGTGGCTTACTTCATGCATGGGGGTCAATACAACCTGGGAGAGTTCCAGTGTTGCCACGGCAGCCATGAAGTCTGAGGCTGCACCAAGTAAGGAAGTCTCTACATGGATGTTGAAGTACACCCAAACCAACAATGTCCACTCAGCTACTGCCTTTGATAGCCTCAGAAGGGAGTCCGCTGGTGAGTTGGACGTACGCCAGCAGGCATCCCACCCTCTCCCCAACGCCTCCATTGGGGGATGGGTGGGGGGTGCACACTGTCTGCACGAGGTGCACTTGAAGGGCTGAATGAATCCAAAGAAGGTTGTTATAGTTGGCTTTACCAAAACCATCTCAGCATCCACCATTTGGTAAAGGGAGATCTGGGACATTAATACTGAGTAACTCTTTTTAATTGCCAGAAGTCTAGACCTCAACTAATCCAAACTATCAGTGATCGCTGTCTGCTCTGAAGCTGAAAGAGCAGCAAAATAACTTATTAAGTCCGCCTCCAGAGTATCATTAAAAGGAAAGTTCTGTGGAATTCACTGCCATTGGGGGCAGTGATAGCGATAAACATAGATAGCTTTTAATGGGAGTTATACAGATTCATGGAGGATGGGTCCATCAATGGCCACAGTGAGTAAAAGTAACCTCCCTCCATATTCAGAGGCAGCAAATCTGTGATTACCAGTGCTAAGAGATAGCAGCAGGGGAGGGCCTTGGCCTTTATTCCCTGTTTGTGGTCCTCTAGTCTATGGCAACTGGTTGGCCATTGTGTGAAACAATATGCTGGACTAGATGGCCACATTATCTGATCCAGCAGGCTCTCCTTAAGTTCTTATGTCCTTATTTGTTTATATTTCTGCATATATTGATATTTCAATTTCCAAAATGATAATCTCATTCCACCTGCTCTTAAGTGCTTCTGAAATTGTCCAGCAGACTTTGGTAACATAATAACTGTGTGGTCAAAGTCTGCCTTACAGACTCAGATTCCTTAAGCATTCCTAAGATTGTTTGCAGTCCGCAACCTGGCCAAATGTAGGATGTGTTTGACTCACATCCTGTTCTGTGGAATTCAGTGTTCTAAATTGTTCAGCCCTCCATTCATGGCTGTTTGACAGGCCACTTCACTGTATTCCTTCCTAACAATGCAATACACCACATCTGGCTTTTCCTGCAATCACGGTCGCCATTTCCCCTGCCCAGCACTGAAAAGCTTGTGTTTTTTTAAAAAGTCAGCCATTGCTATTGTGCGATTGCGAACAAAGTTTCTAACTATGTGTTGCCAAGAATGCTGATTTCCTAGCTTCAGTTGTTGTTGTTATTTTAAAATGTCTCTGTCCTCTTCTTTGTGGATTTATAAGAGGTAATGTGCTGCAGTGGCTCAAGTGGTTAAGACGCTGATCTGCAGGCTGTGGAAGGTCGGTAGTTCAGCAGTTCAAGACCCGAGTGTGCTGCATGACGGAGTGAGCTCCCGTCTCTAGTTCCAGCTCCTACCAACCTAGCAGTTTGAAAGCAAGAAGTTGCAAGTAGATAAATAGGTACCACTTCAGTGGGAAGGTAACAGTGTTCCGTGCGCCTTGGTGTTTAGTCATGCTGGCCACATGACCACGGAAATGTCTTCGGACAGCGCTGGCTCTTCGGCTTTGAAATGGAGATGAGCACCGCAACCCTAGAGTCGGATTCGACTCGCTTTCAAGCAAGGGAAACCTTTACCTTCACCTTTACTAATGTGCTGCCTGCAGGGAAATGGTGGCTCACTGTGTAGGTGCAGCCATAAATAGTTAAATCACTCTCCAATTATATAAATCAGGAATAAACAAACACTTTTTTTAAAAAAACCCTACCTTTCTTTGTTCTTACAAGTAGTTCGTAACTAATGGATCCAAGTGGATTGGCAACAGTGTGCACATATGCCTTTGGGGGGGGGAAACAACACAAACCTGCTTGGCTGGCCTTTTGAGTCCCCCCCCCCGCCAATTGAACAGACTGAATGATCAACTCTCATCTGATTGTCTCATTTGAACAGTGGTAAAATGACCCCACAGAGCTCTGTTTTACCAAACAGAATGAGAGATTTACTGGTCCAGGTCTCAAACTGTTAGTCCACAATTAGGAATTTACTTCTCCTGCTTTATTCCCCTCATTCCTTTTTACAAATAGGGTTTACTCTCTGCAGCCACCAACAGACCACTAACAGAATTGCAGTCTAATGGCCTTCAGAGTTTCTCAAAAATCATAATCCTCCCCCCAGTTCCTTATAGCAGAGTCCCCTGTGTGGTGCCTTTGGGCGCCATAGTGACCACCAGCACCTTTCCTGGTGCCCACCAAGTATTTTTAGAAAGTGGGCAGGGTCAAGTGTGGCATTTGCCCAGCAGGGCTTTTGACTGGCCACTGGAGAATCAATTGGCTGGGCAGTTTAAAGTAACATTGACAACAAAGTGTTGATTTCATTCTCCTTTCCCTCCTCTTCCCCAGTGTATTTCCTAAAATTATCCCTCTTCTCTCCGGCACTTCTGCTTCCTCTGTGCATGTGGCTGTGTCTCCTGTGGCAGCCATTTCATGGTTGTGCCCACCACCTTGTGTCAAAATTCCAAAGGTGCCCATACCCTCAAAAAGCCTGGGGACCCCTGCCTTTTAGTAACTTCTAAGACACAGGGGTGTCAAACATATGGTGTGAGAGCTGGATAGACCATCCTAATGAATAGGAATAAACCAAATCCAAATTCAGAAAACCAGCAGTGAAGCTCTATATTCACAACACACACTCCCAGCCACCTGCTGCAAAATAAATAGCCACAAGGGTTCAATAAAGAGGGTCATGAAGCATAGGAGGAATATGACATGCCAAACTCTACCATAATCAAGTTTTAAAAGAAATAAATGTCAGTTTGAGCTCCAGCTCAGGTTCCCTTGCTCTACTTTTGTGTTCTCTCGAGATGCACACTAGCAACTCTTCTCCCTTTTTACCTGAGCAAGCACTTCATGTTCTCCATCTTGGTTACATGTCTTTCCCAGTGACACAAAAATTTAACCTGGCATTTGTATTCTGAACTGTTATCTTCTGGGCACAGTTCAAGGTTTTAGTCAATTTAAGCTCAACAACATGTTACCAAATGCCTCTTCCATTATGATCACTGAAATCTACTCAGGACACCTTGTTCTTAATGATACCATCTTTGTGCCCCATCTAGATCCTACTGGCTAAAGGAGAACCATGCTACATGTCTTTCCCAGTGACACGACAATTTAATCTGGCATTTGTATTGGTTCACTATTATCTTTTGGGCGCAGTTCAAGGTTTTGATCAATTTAAGCTCAACAACATGTTACCAAATGCCTCTTCCATTATGATCACTGAAATCTACTCAGGACACCTTGTTCTTAATGATACCATCTTTGTGCCCCATCTAGATCCTACTGGCTAAAGGAGAACCATGTACGCTGCTCTGATCTTCTTGGGCGGGATAAAGATATATGTATTTTTTCTCCCTATAGAATATGTTGACCAAGCCTCTTTTGAAACTGAGAGAAGAGAAACACAAAGGGAAGAGGAGGAGATGAAAAAAATCAACTTGGAATGCCCAAACCCTCTGGATCCCAGCTATGATCTATAATATTGATGATAATGGTTAATCAGAAAGGAGGAGATCAAGCAACAGATAAACCAAGCACACAAACAGGATTGTGCTTAAGCTCCATTGAAACCAATGTGGGTCACCCTTCTATGCCCTCTTACTTCAATTGTTGTAGAAGGAAGCTTAGGGCTGTACTGTAATGATGGAAAGGGGGGGGGAAACAATCTTTCCAAGTATACCCACAAATCTGCCCTCTGTGGAAACCCCATGCAGCATTTGTTCTTTGTGACAGTGTCCACTGTTTTTCTAAAGAACTAGGCAAGACTTCTTCTGCAACTGGGGATAGGAATGAAAGCACTCCATTCAGCTACACTGTATATTAATTATGAGGCTTAATGAAATAATATTTCTAAATATTACCAGAGAAGTCACTGTAAAAAGTAACTTTATAAATAATAATTTTAGGTCTGAAATGAGAAATGTGTGTGACTATGAAGGGCCAAAACATGGCACATTTAATTTAAGCCCTGGCAGCAAGGGGCAGGTTCCTCTGCAGCTATAATAAATTACATACAAGTGCTACAGAACAATAACAAAAACTGTGAGCCATCCATTTTGGTACCATTTACAAGAAATCAATATCAATACTTAATGCAATACTGGTGAAAAATGAGCAAAGATACAGAAAGCATAATAAACCAGTAATGAAAGACCTTGCAGTGTTTCACTTTGGAAGAAAAAACTAACTGTCTATATTTTCATGTCGAGGGATATTTCACCAAGGCAATGTGCTGGAGGTATGAGTGTTTTGCAGATCTAAGTGTAAAATAACCTCTTTATTAAATTTTTTAAAAAGTTCTTTAAACTATGGATTACTAGCTTAGTAAAATTCATACATATGGAAGAAGGTTGTTCATATCTCATGTATTGGATATCTTTCAATTGAGTTACTAAACTCATATATAGTTGGAGACGGAAAAGTTGTATGTGGGTATGTGCCTTTTCAATTACTGGCAGAACACCAAAATGATCACTCCACATTTGGAATATCCGATCTGAACCTCATATAAGCACCAGAGATTATCCTCATTTATTGATAGGTTCCGTTCAATATCTATGCTTACCCTGGGTACTGTAGGGCGTCTCTGAGAACAAGATACTGTGTGTGCAGTTAGGTATTATCTCACACAGATGGACCCGAGTGTGGCTCCAGATTGTAGCAATCCCTGGTCTGTAATTCTGCAGAAGGTGCCATATGAATGAATGAATGTTTATTTGCAGTAAAAGACCAGATGCCATATGTATTCCCCATCATTAGAGAGACTGGGTAGCTGGCTCTCCAGGTCAAGCATAGAGAAAGCAATCTATGAGGAGTCAGAGACTGCCCATAAGTTTCGATAGACAGATGCTGAATCCCATAATTATCTATTTATTTACCTTAGTTATAGTCTGCCTTATATAGTGGTTGGCAACCCTATATAGTTGGCAGCCCTATATAGCTGAGAGCCAGTTTGGTGCAGTGGTTAAGTGTGCGGACTCTAATCTGGGAGAACTGGGTTTGATTCCCCACTCCTCCACTTGTAGCTGCTGGATGACCTTGGGCAAGCCATAGTTCTGGCACAGCTGTCCTTGAAAGAGCAGTTTCTGTCAGAGCTCTCTCAGCCCCACCTACCTCACAGGGTGTCTGTTGTGGGGAGGGAAGGGGAAGGGAAAGGAGTTTGTAAGCCACTCTGAGACTCCGAGTGAAGGGTGGGGTATAAATCCAATCTCTTCTTCATCCCTCAAGGTGGGTTGCACAGTGCATAATGCCTCCTCTGCTGCCCTCAGCTCTGCATCTCACAGCCACTTTGTGGTAAAATTGCCATTCAGCAAGAGATCTTGCAACATCTGAAAAAAGGCCTCTGTTGCTTCAGTCTCTCTGGAGCACAGCTGAGTATGTTGGCTGTTGGGTGCTCTGTTGTCCATCATGCACTAGTATTTCCCCTTCAAGTATGCTTGTCTGTGTAACTGTGGTGGGCATGGGGCTGAGCACACCACAGGAGTCAATGCGGCTGTATGCTTGCCAGGGCCCTGGGTGGTTTAATTCCTATTGATGTGGAAAGCCCCCCCAACACACACACACCTATTGTATGCTGTTTACTTGTATGCTCTGATTCACTGCTGCTTTATAGAACTGGTTTTATCAGCTGCTCTGTTAGAATAGTGATCAGTTTTCTTGCTACTAATTTAGTTTATTTCATTTAGTGATGTATTCTAACTTTAAGTTTTGAGCTTTTTTATTGTTTGATGTTAATGTTGCTGGTCATCTTGGGCAGATCCCAGAGAGTATCATACCTAAATATTTTAAATAAATAAACAATCATACTGTTGGCTGTGAACTTACTCAACATCTACCAATGTTACCTGAGATATGTTCAGCCCATCAGTTAAGATCCTCTACCCAAACCCTACTCTCCATGTCCCTGTCTGCAGTGATGATGTGACTGGCCACTAGATTCAGGACACTTTCTCCTAAATGTTGGAATACCCTCCCCACTGAGGTTTGCCTGGAGCTTAACTTGGATAAACATAACTTGGATAAACATATGGAACAGAGGTCCATCAGTGGCTATTAGCCACAACATACAGATGGAATATTATGTCTGGGGCAGTGATGCTCTGTATTCTTGGTGCTGGGGTGGGGGAGAACAGTGGGAGGGCTTTTGGAGTTCTGGCTCCGATGGTGGACCTCCTGATGGCACCTGGATTTTAGCCACTTTGTGACACAGAGTGTTGGACTGGATGGGCCATTGACCTGATCCAACATGGCTTCTCTTATGTTCTTAGTTCTTAACTTACTATATTTTCTGCACCAGGCCATTTTATTTTACCCAGGGTTTTAATTGAAGGGGTTTTATCTTTTAAAGAAATTTTTATGATCTTCTTGTTGCCCAAGGACTATTTTAGAATTATTGTTTTTGTTGTATTATGCTGTTTTTATGCCCTGGCTTGTTGGGGGGGGGGGCTGGGTTTTGATACTGATAAAAACAACAGCATAAATGGTTATATTGTTTTCTGGAGCCAGACTCTGGAGAGGCACCATATACATTTTCTAAATTAATAACTCTAAATAAATGTGATCCATCATTAACATGCAAAATGTCTGTGTTTTTGCATTCCCTGCCCACTGTAAGGTTGCCAACTCCAAGTTGGGAAATTCCTGGATATTTGGGGGTGGAGCCTGGAGAGGGCAGAGTTCTTTGAGGGGCATTTAGCGGGGATCTAATGCAATGGTGTCCACCCTGTAAAGCGGCCATTTTCTCTAAGGGAACTGACCTCTGTAGTCTGGAGACCAGTTATAACTCTGGGATAATTCCAGGCCCCGCCTGGAAGTTGGCAGCCCTATGAATTTGTCATGGGCAAACGGAACTGAAGACCTCCTTGGTGAAAGAGAATTCCATCTGTTGAGTAGTTCCACAGTCTTTGTACGTTGTGAGCATGTATTCAGTTCCGCAGAAGTTACAGACTTGGGAATATCAGAGTTGAAACAAGTGAATGGGGGAAAAATTAAAACTGCAAAGCACTATTTCAGAGCTGGGAGCTGGACAAATAGCAAGGTAACAGCCAAAATTGGAGAGAAACTGCAAAGGTGTGGCAAACAGCACAGAGATAAGTAAAAAAGTAATTTTGGAGGAGACACAGGCACACCCATTCAGCTCAACAAGCAGTGCCTAATTGCCCAGGAAAAGAATGAGGTGACAATTAGGCCATCAATAAGTTCACTGAATGTGAGCCAGCAATGGAGCTCTGGTGTCACAGTGACACAAGAAGAGATCACTTGCCTCAAGATCAACAACTTTAAGTTCAATCTCCAAAACCATTGTTGTAGTTAAAAGATTTGTCACTCTTTAACATGCCTGTCTAATAAACAATGGTATAGCAAAGAGGAAGAGACTCTAGTTTCCTTCTTTGCATTCTATTCCTCCCTCAATACCGAATTGAGCTCTTGTAAACTTTTAAAATGGCATGCCTAACAGCTGCTGTATCCAGAAACGAGGACCTAGTTTGTTAAAAATCATATTGTGCAGGTTGGCCTTTAGTTTCCATCCTAGGCCACCCCAGCTCACATCCCATAGATACGGGCATAGATATAAACACTCCCATTGAACTCAGTGAGAGTGTAAAGATAACCTCCACAGCCTGTTTCCAGCGACCACCTGCAAAGGCATGGTGAACTTTAGGATGCCAACAGAGTCTGCAGCCAATCACTTCTCTCCCAAACACTATGCAAACCGTAACCAGGACACCCATATCCAGATAGCATAGAGAGTGGCATGGCGCTATGACTCCCTGGCCTCATGGCACATACACTTTGAATGCACATGTGGGGGAAGAACTTTCTGAAAAGTGCCTGTTCTCTAGAGTTCCCATCATCAAAGAGCCAAAAAGGAGAACAGACATTGCTACAGCACACTGCTAAGCAGGGCTATTTTGGGGCAGGAACACATACACCTATTGTATGCTGTTTACTTGTATGCTCTGA
Organism: Gekko japonicus; assembly: GCF_001447785.1. NCBI lineage: Eukaryota > Metazoa > Chordata > Lepidosauria > Squamata > Gekkonidae > Gekko > Gekko japonicus. The sequence goes on from NW_015173745.1 coordinate 25,949, forward strand.
TTCACTGCTGCTTTATAGAACTGGTTTTATCAGCTGCTCTGTTAGAATAGTGATCAGTTTTCTTGCTACTAATTTAGTTTATTTCATTTAGTGATGTATTCTAACTTTAAGTTTTGAGCTTTTTTATTGTTTGATGTTAATGTTGCTGGTCATCTTGGGCAGATCCCAGAGAGTATCATACCTAAATATTTTAAATAAATAAACAATCATACTGTTGGCTGTGAACTTACTCAACATCTACTGATGTTACCTGAGATATGTTCAGCCCATCAGTTAAGATCCTCTACCCAAACCCTACTCTCCATGTCCCTGTCTGCAGTGATGATGTGACTGGCCACTAGATTCAGGACACTTTCTCCTAAATGTTGGAATACCCTCCCCACTGAGGTTTGCCTGGAGCTTAACTTGGATAAACATAACTTGGATAAACATATGGAACAGAGGTCCATCAGTGGCTATTAGCCACAACATACAGATGGAATATTATGTCTGGGGCAGTGATGCTCTGTATTCTTGGTGCTGGGGTGGGGGAGAACAGTGGGAGGGCTTTTGGAGTTCTGGCTCCGATGGTGGACCTCCTGATGGCACCTGGATTTTAGCCACTTTGTGACACAGAGTGTTGGACTGGATGGGCCATTGACCTGATCCAACATGGCTTCTCTTATGTTCTTAGTTCTTAACTTACTATATTTTCTGCACCAGGCCAATTTTTTTTACCCAGAGTTTTAATTGAAGGGGTTTTATCTTTTAAAGAAATTTTTATGATCTTCTTGTTGCCCAAGGACTATTTTAGAATTATGCATATACATTTTCTATGCTGTTTTTATGCCCTGGCTTGTTGGGGGGGGGGGGCCCTGGTTTTTTAAACTGATAAAAACAACAGCATAAATGGCTATATTGTTTTCTGGAGCCAGACTCTGGAGAGGCAGCATATACATTTTCTAAATTAATAACTCTAAATAAATGTGATCCATCATTAACATGCAAAATGTCTGTGTTTTTGCATTCCCTGCCCACTGTAAGGTTGCCAACTCCAAGTTGGGAAATTCCTGGATATTTGGGGGTGGAGCCTGGAGAGGGCAGAGTTCTTTGAGGGGCATTTAGCGGGGATCTAATGCAATGGTGTCCACCCTGTAAAGCGGCCATTTTCTCTAAGGGAACTGACCTCTGTAGTCTGGAGACCAGTTATAACTCTGGGATAATTTCAGGCCTCGCCTGGAAATTGGCAGCCCTATGAATTTGTCATGGGCAAACGGAACTGAAGACCTCCTTGGTGAAAGAGAATTCCATCTGTTGAGTAGTTCCACAGTCTTTGTACGTTGTGAGCATGTATTCAGTTCCGCAGAAGTTACAGACTTGGGAATATCAGAGTTGAAACAAGTGAGTGGGAAGAAAATTAAAACTGCAAAGCACTATTTCAGAGCTGGGAGCTGGACAAATAGCAAGGTAACAGCCAAAATTGGAGAGAAACTGCAAAGGTGTGGCAAACAGCACAGAGATAAGTAAAAAAGTAATTTTGGAGGAGACACAGGCACACCCATTCAGCTCAACAAGCAGTGCCTAATTGCCCAGGAAAAGAATGAGGTGACAATTAGGCCATCAATAAGGTCACTGAATGTGAGCCAGCAATGGAGCTCTGGTGTCACAGTGACACAAGAAGAGATCACTTGCCTCAAGATCAACAACTTTAAGTTCAATCTCCAAAACCATTGTTGTAGTTAAAAGATTTGTCACTCTTTAACATGCCTGTCTAATAAACAATGGTATAGCAAGGAGGAAGAGACTCTAGTTTCCTTCTTTGCTAACACAGCTCTCCTAAGAACCCTTAAATATGCAACCTTACAAACACAGATCAGGATGTCTCCCATGCAGATAAGTGAGAGAGGGGAATCTTCTGCCTCAACTTTGGACATGTACTCTACATCCCCATGGCAACATGTACCTACTGTGTATTGCCTCAGGAATCCTTCTTCTCTCTACAGTTCGTAGCAGTGTTTCCCAGAGGGTAATAATGCACAGCATAGAAAAGGATGGGGCTTGGCAATACCTGGCATGACATCATTGTGATGTCATAACTGCATAATCCCAGGAGCAACTGGGGGAAGTAGAGGATATAACCATATTTCTAAGTGACAACCAACCAATCCAACTGTATCTATTGCTGGCCAAAAACTCATGACCCCTTTGCTTTGCAGGAGCAAAGTCCCACAGGGCAGGCCAAACAAACTGCAGAAGGGATTCCAATGCACTTTCCTAAATGCAATGGATAAGAATGCAACCCAAACCAGAAGTTGCATTAGTTGCTGGTAAAAGAGATTACATATGCAATGTAGGTATGGCAAATGTGTTTCAAACATTGAATGCTTTTAAGAAAGACCACCTGAAATAAATTGGTTTCCCCTAAGAATGCTGTTTGCTGGATTAAGCACGCTGTTTTCATTAATCAACTTTTAAACATAGTTTGTGTCCTGAAGCTAATACATCTATTTGTTGACAAGTAGCAGAGAAATAAGACTCTACTGATATAAATTAAATCAATCAATAACTAGTACTCATAAGATCCCTTTCTTAGAAATAACTGCCATTCAACAGATGATGCTGAGAATATTATTTTCATCTGCCATTGGGCATACTATAATTAATAAATATTTTAGGTTTACTACTGACACGTTTGATTCACTGTTAATTACATGAAACGCACTCTAGTAAACATAACAACTACAAGCAGGAGCAGGCGCATTAGTATAATCAGCAGGAGAAGCAGTACTACTATTACTTCTAGTACTTGAAGGGGGCGGTGAACTGCCATTGCTGTTTCTACTTCCACTTTCTTTCAGGTACCTTTACCTCAGAAAAGTGGAATGTCATGACTATAGTTTGAATTTATTCACAAAAAAATTCAGCACCAGAGGAAGACTTTGTGCAAGCACTTTACCACACACACCTGATTCATAATTGAAGCCCAGACACTGCATCACACTGGGGAGCTGCCAGACATTGGTAGAGTGCTGGTGTACCAAAGTGATAATGCAATCCTGTAACAAGAAAAATGGAAAGCAGAGGCAGTGAGTAGAGGAAAGAAAGACTTCGGAAACATATGGTGAAAGATCAGCACATGCACTTGAAGGCATATAATACACCAACCTTATTGAAGCTCCATAGGTCTGGTCAGATGAAAGCCCTCATTGGGGTCCTATATATATCGGGTTCCATGATGGGAAAACAGGAAAGCTATAAAAGTAATAATAAATAAATACAACAGGAACTAGGAGACAGTTTATGTAAACGAAAAAATGCAGTAGGCCAACCTGATGCCAGGTCAAACTCTTCTTCATTGGCAACACAATTTACCTGTTTCAGTCACCAAATAATATTACTTGTTGCTGTGACCATTTCACAACACACTGAACTGTGTGCACTGCTCCATTCAATACACACTTTCCACATGGTAATTGGATCACGTGAACTGGCTCTCAGCATCCATTTTTTGATCTGCAGGAGTCTTCATGCACATTAATGCAAAGTGCTACTGAAGTGTGTCCCATCATGAATTTATACACATACTCATGACCAGCTAGTAAAAGTTATCATATACTTTTATTTCAAAAATGGTGATGGAGCAGAGGCATAAAGGGGGGGAAAAGGTTTAATACCCAGTAGATGGTGCTGTAATCAAATTCTAAAGCAAGCTACACTAGAGACACTTAGGTATATACCTTGGTGTGTGTGTGTGTGTGTGTGCGTGCGTGTGTGTGCGTGTGTGCACGCGCGTACCTCCAAATGCATAATTCTAAGTATGTTGTTTCAGCATGTTTTAACGTCTTCATTTCAAATTATACTACTGCATGTGTGATCATCTAAAAATAGTGTTATTTTGACTCAAAATGAATATTTGAGGTGGACTATGGATATTTTAAATACAATTTTTCTTGTTATATCTGTTCTTTTGTGATACAGCCCTCATTCATTTTTTTAAAAAAGAAAAAATCAGTATTATTCTACCAAGAAAAAAAATTGTCTCTAAAATTCCTAACCAATTACAAAAATAAAATAAATTAATTACATAAGATGTCAAAAGAAACATTTCCCCCTAGCAAAAAGCTTCTCTTTGAAAAGGTGGGGAAATCTTGGGAAAGTTTCTAAAGATTTTTTACTACCTGTGCCATCATAAGTAGAATTACACTCATCTAAGTCTGTGGGTTTGGAAAGGCACAGATCTGCTTAAGGACAGCACTGTATGTCTAATAATAAGAAAAGACGCAATGTTATACAGCAGCAAAAAGTCAGAAGGATGCTGGCCACTAGTAACAGATTTTTTGGTCCATTCAGTTGTGTTACAGTATAATTTTTTTCCAGCTATGGATAATTGGTAAATATTGCAACAATGGAGTGTGAATATGGGAAAGAGAGTGCAACTAAAAGGCCTCACTGGTGGACCTCCTGATGGCACCTGGTATTTTTGGCCACTGTGTGACAGAGTGTTGGACTGGATGGGCCTTTGGCCTGATCCAACATTGGCGTGATCCAACATTGGCGTCTCTTATGTTCTTATGACTGTAAGTGCATTGTAATAATGCTGTAAATGTGTATAAACATGAAACATAATGATATCTTTTCCAAACAATTTTTATTAATTTTTTATTAAAAATTATAAACCAATTTTTTTCTCCTATTATTAATTTGAAGCTTTGTGGTGGGCCCAGAAAAAACAAGGCTTCCAGCTGCATGGAATAAGGTGTCTATGTGTATGCAATACAGGTTTTCTACATACCTACAATGAACACAGTAGGCCAGGTTGAACTTGTCACCACGATCCCACTGTCAGGTCCCACCATCAAACAATCGAGTACACACTTGTAGCAAGGTTATACTTTATTGCCAGTACTATGGATGCAGTAACATGGTCACTGTTAGGAATAACTACCTTCAAGCAAGCATATAAAGATATAGGGCATTCATATGCACCCCCCCACCCTTGGGCCAATCAGCCTGACTCCTGCGCGTGGGAATGCGACACAGGGCAGTTAGAGCCGAAGCTGGGAATCGAAACTAGTCTCATGGAGAATTAATGGGAAGACACTACACAGGCAGTCTACAAGGTCAGCGATAAGGAGGAGCGAAGGAATGCGGCATCAGTTGGTACACAGGTCAAGCAAGCAATCCCTGGCCCATAAACATCATGGCAGCATAGCTGACACCCACTTCCCTTCCCCATATACACATATTCTCCCCGGTTACAACATTAGGTTCTTATCCCCATAAGTAGTTAAAATGTTTACCGAGGAATCAGGGCCAATGAAGCCAAGAGCACTGGCTTCACCGACTGTCTCACTCCTATACAAGCAAAGTATTCACTTTATAGTTTCTCCTCACAGTGAAGAGCAACAGAGGTTTTGACAGAGCACATCTCATATTAAAATCCAGAACTGAATCAAACAAGCAGAGGTAATTTCAGGGGGGAACGCGGGGGATCGCAGTTCCCCCGGGCGAGGTACGGGGGCGGGGCACATGATGAAGCCCCGCCCGCTGCTTCCGGCCGCCCTGCTTCCGGCCCTCATTCAGCCAGGAGGAGGCAGGAGAAGAGGGAGGGTAAGTTGCTTCCTCCCTGCCTCTCCCCACCCCTGCCTGCCTGGGGCCAGGGAGGGCCTTCGCGGGGCTTCCTTGCACTCCCGCTGGCTTTGCAGGTCCACTGCTGGGCCCCTCATGGGGCTCGGCAGTGGAGCTGCAAGGCCAGTGGCGGCGGCCAGGACCATTGGGGGCAGGGTGTGTGGCCTTATGACACACTTCCGGTGATGTCAGGGGGTGTGGCCTTATGACACACTTCCAGTGATGTCAGGGGGTGTGGCATATGCTAATGAGTTATGCTAATGAGTTCCCCTAGCTCTTTTTCTACGAAATGACCCCTGCAAACAAGTTAGATAAATTCTGGCCACATTTGAATTCTGGTACCTCAGCCTGCAGTATTTTGCCACAGGAAAACTTTTAGCTCATGTGCAATTGAAGGGCATCTCAAATACATTCTGGAGAGATGTGTGTGTGTGTGTGTGTGTGTGTGTGTGTGTGTGAAGTGCCGTGAAATCACAGCTGATTTACAACAACCCCATAAGGGTTTCAAGGCAAGAGACTAACAGGAGTGCTTTGTCATTGCCTTCCTTTGCACAACAAGCTTGGAATCCCTTGGTGGTCCCCCATTCATATACTAACCAGTTCTGACCCTGCTTTGCTACCAAGACCTGATGAGATTACCTAGCCTGGGCCATCCAGGTCAGGGCATGGAGACACATAGGTTATATTAAAGGGTTTAGGGGGGGTAGCACAGTGAATCAACTGGGTACACAATAATTGTGACCATGACATCATAGGTCAGGCAAGCATAGCCAGCCTCCCTGTCTTATATCTTATAATAAACATATATTTAAGACTTCAGAGAAGGTTCAAGATAGGAGCAAATTTTAGATTTACTTCAAGTTAAATTACAGGAAAGCCATGTATTTTAAGAGCATTTTTGTGCTTATCTGTTTATACAGTGTTTCTATCAATATTATCAGTTATTGGACTGCACCACTTCAGACGGCAGGTAGAGGATCAAATATTTGGATGCTTCCACACATTACAAGTTAGATATCTAGCAAGCCAGGGAGATGGCTCTAGGCCAGTTGTTCTCAGACTGCAGATTTCAATTTTCTCACAGGTAGGTCACAAGACTGGAAGGGAGGAGAACAGGTAGGGTTGCCAGACCTCCTGGTCTGGGTGGGGGTCTCCTACTTTTGGGCACCCCTCCCCCCAAAAAAATTACCCCCTCTTACATCTGAGAAGCCGAAAGTCACCATGATGTGCATACATAACCTGGAAGTGACGCAGGCACATCAGGGATGTCAGGCGGTGATGCTGATTTTTGAGCAAAACGCTATGATTCATAGCTAATTCTACCATAGAATTTCCCCCCAAAACCAGAGTGTCGCTGCCCAACATTCCTGATGTGCCTATGTTACTTCCTATGTCACTATGTCACACAGGAAGGTCACAGAGCTCCTCCGCGCTCCCAAAAAGTTCCCTCCTACCCCCTGCTGGCGTATCATTGGGACCCAGCAACCCTAGAAAGAGGGTGAACTTTGACAGGATGCTCCAAGAGAAATTTGGTTTTGCTTCTGAAAAATGTGCACAATTTTAATCAATGACAGTTTGTTACTCAGTGATGACACATATTCAGATATACTTAGGCCCCGGTCACGCAGGCCAGATACCGCGGGGGGGGAGGCGTGGCTAATTGCCCCGGCGCAGCTTGATGCACGATTATGCGATCAGACATGCCGGCGGCACAGCACGGGTCCGTCCCTCGGCCCCAGAGGGTAAACGAGGGACCTAAGGGGAATGCCACGCACCAGCACGATCACACCATGGGTGTCTGGTGGCAAACGTTTATTAGTACCTTGGAGGTACTAGTTTTTTAAGGCGCATTGTCGGTGGTAAGCCAATGGTGCACTCCACTTCCCAGATGTTGGGGTGTGATCGCACCCTGATAATCCACCCACCATCCGTGCCTCTCCCGCAGCAACTTTGCCGTGTGACCGGGGCCTACATATGAATAACAAGAATATACACTTCTTCATTGTTGACTGATATGAAGCTCCTGAGTTTCATGGTGACAAGAGGAAAAGTAGTATGCAGTTAGTTTGCAACTGAGCCCCAAAAAGTACAGCAGATTTAGAAATGGGTGGTACTTCAAACAAATTGAGAAGCACAGCTCCTGGCTATCCTTTCCCCTGACATGCTAGTTTTGAACATGCATAAAGCACATGTGGTGGAGTATTCACACTCAACCCCTCAACAACAGTCAATACAACAGAGTGTCTGTCTTCCTCTACTGTGCTTACAAAAGTAGTCCAAAAATAGGTTGAGTTTTTCTTTGAAGATATTTTCCAGTGGCTAGGTTATATCTTATATGGCATGCTGTCAGAGAAGAACATATCTCAGTTTTAAATGCCATTTTTTCCTCAGTGAAGTCAAATCAGCTTATTCTCTCAAAGAATTTCCCCCCAAAATCAGCAGTAGTATAATACCAGGATTATCCAGTGGAAGATCTAAAATTGTGTCAGTAACAGAAGTTCCAGTCCTAGGATTTAACAGCAATTCTTTTTCACCTGAGGTACTATTTGGGCACTGTCCATTTCCAAATGTAGCAAAGTGAGAAATTGCATGCTCTAACAAATCAAAAATAAATGAGGTAATACCATAAAGGTAAATTTACTGTTGTGTATAATTTACTATTTTTACCTTGTTTTCAATTGTCTCTTACTCCTCTTCATTCTAGGTACTCATTCTATTTTATTATGCTAAACCCCATCTTCTGTCACATAAATTACAGTTAAAGATCTTAATATTAAAGGCTCCCAGCTTTGAGACCATATTTCAAGCTTTATTCAAGCCAGGTATTAATGCTGAAATTGAACACAGGTCACTTTGTCATCATTACCTATGATCTCAAAAGTATAATACAATCTTTGCTACATCTGGCGAGAAAATGCTTTGTTGTATAACACTGAATTATGGAGATATATTGATATTCTTAATATTTTGACAAAACAATAAAACCAAATATGCTAGCTCTTCAACACATATCAGGTTATCAGCTCTGTTACTACAGCAACAACAAATAATGAAGATAAAAGCCTATTTATTTCACTTCTTGAAGGAAATACTCAGACATTTATTTTAATCTTGATAAACTCCTGATTCTTAGAATTAGTTTTACTTTTAACATACAGCCTCTCTGTGTTTGCTAATAGGAAACAATGACTTGTACATTTTCATGCCTTGATACCTACACTTTCCAGGGCCATTTTATCACTTCCTATTGAGATAAATCTTACTGTGGGTCTTCCTTTAGTGTGCTTACAAAAGCAGTCCAAAGATAGGTTGAGTTTTTCTTTGAAGATATTTTCCAGTGGCTAGGTTATATCTTATATGGCATGCTGTCAGAGAAGAACATATCTCAGTTCTAAATGCCAGTTTTTTCTTAGTGAACTCAAATGAGCTTATTCTCTAAAGAATTTCCCCTAAAAATCAGCAGTAGTGTAATACCTTTTTATTAGGACTAACCAAAGTATCACAGAGTACTGTGCAAGCTTTCAGGTGTACTGTTTTGCCACATTTTGCTTACTTTGGGATATTCTATCTTGTTCAAATAAAAACATATTACCTTACTTTTTTAGTATCTTTGCACACACTGAACTAGTCCTAGAATAATTTATCATATCCAGATGACTGTTTAGGATGTTCTGAACTATCTTTGAAATCTAAGCACAATAAGTCAAGCACTGCAGACATGAAGAATATTCTTCACAAAATGTTTCAAATAGCAAGATAGTTTTTAAACACGGGAGCTGTTTCAGCCAAATGACTCCTTAGTGTATATATACTATTAGCAATGCATGGCAGATGGGGGATCTGTGAATACCTAAAACGGTGGATCGATCCATGTTGATGCTAAACAGATTTTTTAACAAACTTGGAGGACTCCGCAGGTCTACAGAAAAATCTGAAATGCTCAAAAAATGCATGGGGGTTTAAATCCCCCCCAAAGTGCTCAAGTGCAGAGAATGCATTTACTTCCAGTGGTGGTGGTGGTGCATCCCAGAAGCCCTGATGGACCCAGTGGCAGCAGCCGCACAGTGCAGCAACTGTGTGGAGCATGCCACGAGCAGTGGTGCAACCCTGGAGTCACACTAGGCCTGCTGCCAGCAGTGGTGCAGCCCCTGGGCCCAGCAAGGAAGTGGGGGGAAATTCCCCCCATGAGTACAGCGGGTCCACACTTATTTATTTAGTTGTACAATTTATACCCCGCCCTCCCCACCGGAGCAAGCTCAAGCGGCTTACATGGAGATTAAAATACATAAATAACAAATTATAAAACAATCATAAGACAATCCATTATCGTAAAGTGCTCGTGACAGATCTAATAGTAAAAGCAATGCTTATAGATGGCAGAAACAATCATAATGATGTGTTCAGATGGTCTATATTGACAGTCAGCTCATCTTGGTCTCTGTATTTATGCGGCGGCACAGGCTGTTGGGACATGGCACTGCCACTTTTCAGTTATTTGATGCGGCTCCTTAATCGAAGGCCTGGTGGAAGAGCGCCATTTTGCAGGCCCTGCAAACTGTGGAACTGTAGAAGGAAAAAATGTGGGGAAAGGTATGTAGTCCTCAGGTATGTAGGCCTCTGACCACAGAGTAGGGTTGCCAAATCCAATTTGTCCGGGAGTGGGGGGGCTCCCGGACGGCGGCGTCTCCGTGCGTGCACACACCGCGTGTGCGTCACCCGGAAGTTACATCACATGCTGGGGGCGGGGCCACGCCATTTGAGGGGAAAACGAAGAGTTTTCCCCTCAAATGACCAATTTGTCCGGGAGTGGGGGGGCTCCCGGACGGCGGCGTCTCCGTGCGTGCACACACCGCGTGTGCGTCACCCGGAAGTTACATCACATGCTGGGGGCGGGGCCACGCCATTTGAGGGGAAAACGAAGAGTTTTCCCCTCAAATG